>NC_142980.1:14550986-14854385 GCF_061535395.1 Colias eurytheme
TTTTCTAACAGAATTTAATTATTTAAAGAATATTCTTTATTTGTTTTACTGATATTTTTGTTGTATATATAAAAAAAGGGTGTCATGTATACCCTTGAAGTAAGGGCAAAAGTTAATGCTTTGTCTTGTTTTGCATCATTCTTTATTAATTAAAAGTAGACATTTGTTTATGTTTCTGATTTAATGAGCTGATTGTGTATTTTTTGCTTCATTAGCTTTATTTATTTCTCATTGTTGTATGCTTAATCTGCATTAAAAGATTGCTTATATTGTCTTAAGTAATGGCTTCTATGTTATTGAACTTCTCTTAAGATAATAATATAATCCATAAAGCTGCTCAAACGATTTTTTATCTATATTTATAAATATTAATATTTTCTTATAAGTCTAGAAAATATATTACGCAGGAGCAAATGTGATTCAATCATTATAAATAAGTACATATATTCTGCTTTGCAATTTTTTGTATTATGTGCTGCTGTCTTATTTGTAACAAATGAAGATGACATACAAAAATAAAATTAGAATGGAAGTGTTATTAATATAAATTTATCCCGAAAATGATAAGGGAATCGTACCTTTAAATAAATCGCCCATAATACTGATATACATATATACTAAATGTCCTATTATATGACATGAAACGAGAGAATAAGGCCTATACAGGGTGGAGGTTTTTAATGCCAACCGAAGGGAAAATACTGTTTATATTTTAAAGAGAATAACCCTCTCAAGATATAATTTTACAAGAAACCTGCATTCCAAGATTTTCGAAAATTCGATTGTTTTATCTGGAAATCAAACCGACTAATATGTGTTAAAATTACTGTTTCATTTCATCAGTTAAAATCCAATAATAAGGCTTAAATCTCTGACAAACGTCAAAAATCATCACCTACAAATTTTCCATCCTGTATAAGAAAGATGAAAGGATATGGACATCTTATCCTATTGATGTGAATCGTGTTATATGCAGCCAATTTTCCTATTGTGAGAGCGTCCACCTCCGGTGTCTATTTATTGAATAAACATACTTGAATACTAGTTCTATTTTAGATATTAGTTTTACAAAGGTCAAAGCGAAATTGGTATTGGTAAATTGGATTGCCTATGATATGCCTTAATTACTCTGCGCAAATTATACGTTTTTTATTATGATGTTTAGAACAGACAGCTAGTTTATAAATCACTAGCTGTGCCCCGCGGTTTTACCCGCGTTGCTCCGCTCCTGTTGGTCTTAGCATGATGATATATAGCCTTCCTCGATAAATGGGCTATCTAATACCGAAAAAATTTCGACTGGACCTATAGTAGATTAGCGCGTTCAAACAAACAAACAGACAAACTCTTCAGCTTTATAATATTAGTATAGATTAATCTGGGGAATCTTCAGAAAGTAAAAAAAAAGAGCTGTTGACCAGGGATTCGAATCCGACCTAAAGACATCTTCGGTCAATTTTTTTATTCGATTCAGTGAGAGTGTGTTCCATTTTAATAAAATTTTGGGTTTTATTTAATTACGCTTATGTTGCTTTCGTCAAATTTAGCAATGCAAAAAAGGAACTAATGCGAAAGTTTATTTGCTTCTGTATGTTTATGTACATGTTTATTTGTTAGTCACACTCACAATAAACTACTGAATTCATTTTGCTAAAATTTGGTATGAATATGGTCTTAAAAATAGCTCTTTTATTCTGGTAGTTCAAATAAGCAAAAACACTGCTTTTTAGCGAAATAAGTATTTGATACTTATAAAAAATACTTTTCAATTAAAAATGAGCAACATTATGGCTATAATTAGCAAAATCAACATATTTTTTAAATAAAAAGAAACTTGTGATATAATATCAAGAATACATTGCTCTGCGAACTGCATACTATTTTGTTGCTTAAGCTTTATTTTATTTCTGTTAATTTGCTTTATCTATAATGAATTATTTTCATGAAAATAAATAAGGTTCACTAGAATTAAAATATGATAACATAGGTAAAGGTGTTATGTTATTTCCACAACTCTGGCCTGATTGGTGTACTAAATTGGTAGGTGAAAATTAGTTCGTGCAGTATGGTGTGCTTTTCATGTTAAATTATTTACAAAGATTCAATGATTCAACAAAAGTATAGGTAACCTAGCTTTTCTTAAGTTTTCTCAATATTAATTTATAGAATTGATTTGACATTCAATTGACTACAAGACACGTTTGTATATATTAGATACTATGTATCTAATGTTAATGGACACTTTTTAAACGCATTCAACAATCTTTTGTAGTGGTAGTGAGTGACCAGTGTAGTCACTTATTTGTGGAGAATTAAACCAAATATAAACATTTCGTCGTTACATTTATGGTGTAAAAATTGTATGTGGACTTTTTACTTACTTTTAGATAATAAATTAATGTTTATCTAAATATCGATTTAAATTTTAACTACTACAGGTGTAGGATGTGAATAAAGACGTTATTTTTAACGAACTTTTCCATAACGTCAAAATATTACAAATTTACATTATCTTAATACTATAATAAAGGCGAAAGTTTGTATGGATGTTTGTTACTCTTTCACGTAAAAACTCCTGAACCGATTACAATGAAATTTAGCACACATATAGAGGGTAACTTAGATTAACACATAGGATAGGTTTTTTCCCGGAAATCCCACGGGAACGGGAACTATTCGGGTTTTCCTTTGAAAACGTGGGCGGAAATCTAGTATACGATAAACTCTTTATTTCCCCAGCATAATCTACATAGTATCAGGCAGTGGTGCCGGCACAGAGCAAGTTGAGAGGAGCTGCGAAGAGTTACACGCAGAGAGAAGAGATCTAGCAGTGGAGTTTCTCTTCTGCTTGGCTCTTATTGAAGTGTTGAAGCAATTGCCTTTCCATCCTGGACATGAAGATCTCGTACAGTATATAGAAAATGTCGCCTTCAAGAGATTTAATTATAAAGAGGGGTGAGCCGATTATTGATTTTACTATTATGCTGACATGGAAAAGTTCCTTGTACTATTTCTGCTTAAAATTTCAAATGTAAACAGTGTTTATACAGGCGAAGGCAAATGTAATAGATTCAAATTCATGGTAATCGATTTTGCCGTTCTTGAGACACAATTGATGTAACTGGCGCATAGTGAAAGTACCTGTACTATGAAGAAATCGACCGGGATGTTTTTGTGTATTATTCAGTCGATTTGAAGACGCAGCTTTTCGAACTGTTTTTGAACCATCTTAATATAATTCCCCTTTATAACCACATAAAATAACTACTCTAATTATAAATAAAAACTATTTCTAGGCTACAATCGAACCCGAACGCAGCCAACGTGCACATAATCGCAGATCTGTACGCAGAGGTTATAGGAGTCCTCGCGCAATCGCGTTTCGCATCTGTGCGCAAACGCTTCACCGCTGAATTAAAGGTATGTTTAATTTTACAATATTACTAAAAATTTATTTAAAAATTCTATATTGAAGTTTAAATTTTTGCTGACTAGGATAGCTTTTATAACCATTGATTTTTCGGACTTTTTGGATTATTACCAGTATTCAAGAAGGCATTACTTCTTTCAAGAATTTTTAGCACATAAATAAATTTATGGGACTTGTCGCTTTATTATGCGCATGCATTTCTTCATTATTTACTAGAAGATAAACCTACTTTAATTTCTAAGTTTACACGACATATTCAAAGATGCGTAATATACCTCACAACATTAAAATTTCAATATATTATATTATTCCCTTATTGCCACAGGAACTAAAGAGCCGGGAGCCATCCCCGCACACAACACAGTCCATCATATCGCTGCTAATGGGAATGAAGTTCTTCCGAGTCAAGATGGTCCCCATAGAGGAGTTTGAGGCCTCGTTCCAGTTTCTAACTGAGTGCGCTCAATACTTCCTCGAAGTTAAGGATAAAGATATACGGCACGCTCTGGCTGGGCTGTTTGTGGAAATATTGGTGCCTGTGGCAGCGGTAAGTGGGGATATCTTTGTTCTAGAGTTGAGAAGGAATTAAATGTAAACTTCAAAAAAAAAAGAAAGATAAATAAGATATTTCAACCGATTTAATACCTTAATCTCATTACAGACGGTGAAAAATGAAGTAAACGTACCCTGCCTCAAGAACTTCGTCGAGATGCTGTACAGCCACACGCTGGACGCGAGCACCAAGTCGAAGCACCGGCTGGCGCTGTTCCCCCTCGTGACTTGTCTCCTCTGCGTCTCTCAGAAGCAGTTCTTCCTGGCCAACTGGCACTGCTTTCTGGCTATGTGCCTGTCGCATCTCAAGAATCGCGACCCGAAGATGTGTAGAGTCGCGTTGGGTAAGGATTCATGATTCTTATAGGGTTTTTGAAAGCAGTATTTGGATAAATTGTACTGTACATAAGAAAGGGGTTTTTTGGAAAGTACCACTTCTGAATTTTTAAGTAGTTAGATAAGACACTTTTCAATGTGCTATTTTTTTAAAATTATATGTCCATTATTAAGCAATTACGAAATTATCCATGTATAAATGGGAACGAAATTTGATAATAAACTTTCATTTCAGAATCACTATACCGCCTCCTCTGGGTGTACATGATCAGGATAAAGTGCGAGAGCAACTCTGCGACACAATCTCGCTTACAGAGCATCGTAAACTCGCTCTTCCCAAAGGGCTCCAAGGGCGTTGTACCACGCGACACTCCACTGAACATTTTCGTCAAAATCATACAATTCATCGCGCAGGAGAGACTCGATTTTGCGATGCGCGAAATAGTTTTCGACTTGCTCATGGTGGGGCGGCCTATTAAGATAATATTGACACCAGAGAGGATGTCGATCGGTCTGCGCGCGTTTCTCGTAGTAGCAGATAGTCTCCAGCAGAAGGAAGGCGAGCCACCGATGCCCAGAACTTCTGGGACTCTACCATCTGGCAATACATTGCGAGTAAAGAAGACTTTCTTGAACAAAATGTTGACGGACGAAACTGCGCAGTCAATTGGTATGAGCGCATACTTCCCTTATGTAAGGCGGGTGTTGGTTGAGATATTGCGTGCGTTGGATGCGCACTACGGGAGGCCGTTGATGTTGACAAACACACAGAATGTCACCAAGGAGCAAGAGATCAATACGGGAGAGAGGAAACCGAGGATTGACTTGTTCCGAACTTGCGTTGCTGCTATACCGAGGTACATGATCAGCAATAACTTTTAATAATATTTTTTATAATTTTGCACGTAATATATAACTATTTTAAAAATAAATCCGTAATATATTGACCCTTCATTATTATATTTGTCTGTATTCAATATACTTAATATTTTAATTGAGAAATAAATGAGTAAACAAAAAGACAAACAATGTTTATCATATCCTTTTCATATTACAGGTTAATCCCAGAAGGTATGAGTCCAAGTGAGCTGGTGGACCTCCTGTGCCGGCTCACGGTCCACATGGATGAAGAGCTCCGTGGCCTCTCCTTCCAAAGTCTCCAGACCCTCATAGTGGACTTCCCGGAGTGGAGACAGGATGTTCTGGCTGGCTTCACACAGTTCCTTGCTAAGGAAGTACAGGTATGGGTTAAATACTAATTGAATGAGTTCATATTGTTTCATCCTATTATAGACCAGAAAGTTTGGAAATTATTTACATAGGTTTTCTTGTGTTTGATTTTACGCAAGTTTACACATTTAGAAATTAAAGATTTTAACGGATTGTAAACGCGATTTATTCATTATATTATTATCCTGGCGTGTCTCATACTTTGCTGCGTATTAAACTAAAAAAATAAGTAAATTATTTCTAGTGTTGTTTTTTTTTTTTTTTGATAAGTTGTTGTTGCTATTCCATAAATATAATTGAAAATAATTCTAGCACACCAAAAGATTGCCATTCAGTTACATTTAATTAAAATATATGTTATAATACAATGTAAATTAACCCCTTGACCACCGAGCGGCCCGATCGGGTGACGATTAAAGCTAGGTCAAACCAATATATTGCTATTACACAAAAAAATCATAGGCATTGTAAAAATATAATATTCCCCATATTCCCAGGATACATCGCCCCAACTAGTCGAGAACGGTCTCCGCATGCTACTTCAGCTGATCACCAGCTGGAAGAACGGGGAGCCAGCTCCATCAGCACCCAAATTGGAACCTTTAGCGTCTGTGATACGGGGTGCGGAAGCCCTGGGCCTGGTGATGCTGTGCCAGTGCAAGGCGTATCCGAGACGATTGGCTGTGCATATCTTGAGGTGATTTGATAATATTTTTTGATCTATGTTAAGAAATTTGATGATAGGTGACAGGTTATTAGGAGAAAAACATTGGTTGAGTTTAGGGATAGAAAGATTGGTCTCATCACATTCTTGTATGATGCAATGTAATAAAATAAATGTGTTCAGTGTTCACTGTTTAAAAATTAGTAATTTTAATAACTGATGTAATAATGAAACGTAATAGTCACGTATACGGTATACATACGCACGCGCGGCTCGATGGAATCATGGCGACACGAAACGGTTTTTCCTAATCCATGGCACCAACTAGTATTATGTTAATGGAATTGTGTGTTTTCCTATTTTTCCGTGCCACGTTCATGATAGTGATGTCGCCATCCAATATGGATTTTTTTATAATTTGAAATAAGTTGAGAATTACTTATCTATATAAATTACGCATTCCTAACATCACTTGTCACATTGCAGAGAGAGCAAGTGCCTGCTCGAGCGTTTGCAGCTGACGGGCGAAGAGCCAGCACTGATCGACGCAGCGGATACCCACGTGGCGCACTTCGCGGAGCGCTGCGCGGGGCTGCTGCCGCCCGCGGAGAAGCAGGCGCTGCTTGCCGCTGGGCAGCCGGACCTCGTGTGGCTGGTGGAGCGCACGCACCCCGTGTGGACCGCGGGTGAGTGGGCCCTGGACATAGAACAAGGCATATGGGTGTATTCTAGGCATTGTGGCTGGTGGAGCGCACGCACCCCGTGTGGACCGCGGGTGAGTGGGCCCTGGACATAGAACAAGGCATATGGGTGTATTCTAGGCATTGTGGCTGGTGGAGCGCACGCACCCCGTGTGGACCGCGGGTGAGTGGGCCCTGGACATAGAGCAAGGCATATGGGTGTATTCTAAGCATCGCCATATGGTGGACGTTCCATGTACCCGGACTAAGCGGTTCGGTTCCACATTCTTTATCCGAACCGCGAGGGACTGGAACATGCTTCCTAAGTCTGTGTTCCCCGACGAGTACAATATGGGGGTCTTCAAGCGAAGAGTTAACAGGTACCTTCTAGGAAAGCGCGTTCCATCTTAGACCACATCTCAGCTTAACATCAGGCGAGATTGTGGTCAAGCGCTTCCCTATTACCAATAAAAAAAAAAAATTGGGCCCTTTAGAATAGGGGATCCTTTGTTAGGCTGTATCATCCAATACGCGCGGCACCATCATACAACCACGTAGTACAGGGACGTAGTAAAGAAAATTTGGATCAGGATGTACCAAACAACAGGTGCCCTATCATCCGACATAGCCCACGTGCCCTTCCTCAGATGTCGTGGTTATCTATACAAGATTTCCTCAGTAAAAACTTAACTTTTCTTAGAGAAAACGCGCGCTAAGTACCTACAGCCAGGCCGGCGTAGGTAACAAACGGTTTCTCGCGTCGCGCGCGTAGGTACTGATATATTTTTGAAAAAAATTGAAATTGAATTGTTTTTTTCTGACAAATAGTGGAGAGATTGTATTCTTTGTGGAATTTTCCATGATAGTTGATTATTTATTATAATTATGATTATTTATTATGATTTGTAATTATAATTAATAACATTTTTTTGCAGGCCTACAACATGACGACACATCATCCAAAAACAGTTGGAGCGTCAGTTCGACCAATGGCGCTGATCCTTGGGAGGTTAGTTCTTTATTATTCTATTTTTAAACATTAAAAAATAGACATTCTATCACACCTTAGACAAATATTATTTTTCTTAACAATATTTTCTCCCAAACAGGTGATACTGTTTGGTCTTCTGGAAAAGAACCGCGTACCGGCGAAATGTCCCACCACTGTGCTGCAGGCGTGGCCCATACTACACGCTAGGATACACGCCTTATACACTATTATTGAACCGGCGTATGTATTTTATTTATTCTATAATATTTGGGGGAAAAGAAATAAATTTCAACATTACTTGGGCTAAAGGGTTATGTTAAAATTTTTTATTATGATGAACTAAAAAAAAAAACAAATAGTATCCTCCATTTTTATGTCATTGTAATCATACCATCATATACACAAAAAAATGACTTCACTTAATTTTGAAATAAAAATCTTGCTATTTCATTTACACTAATAAATAGAGTACTTCACAATTAAATGTATTTGTTTGTAGCCTTTTTATAATTCCCCAACAGGCCAGTAAACGACAACCGAGCATCGCTCCTCTCTCGGGGACCGGCTTTACCCCGTAAACCGGAAAAAGAGAGAGACGGTTACATGCAAGTGTGGAAGTATTACCTCACTATGGCCTACCTCGTGGTACCGGCTGTGCCCAGTCCCGTGGTGAGGTGTGCTAGCCCGGATTTGAGTCTCAGGTATGTAGGTCCAGGATGGGGATATAATCCATACTAAAATTATAAATGCGAAAGTAACTCTCTCTGTCTGTCTGTTACTCAATCACGCCTAAACTACTGAACCAATTTTCATGAAACTTGGTATGGAGATACTTTGATACCCGAGAAAGGACATAGGCTACTTTTTATCCCGGGAAAATGACGCAATCCCGGAAATCCCATGGGAACGGGAACTATGCGGGTTTTTCTTTGACTGCGCGGGCGAAGCCGTGGGCGGAAACCTAGTAGCCTATAAATGGAAGGATGATTACGAGTTAGAAGTGTAGGTTTTAAATAGGAGTCGGTTTGAGTCGAATGGAATCTTGTATTGAGATTTTGAAATGCAACTTGCAGATCATGTAGATTATAGACTGTTTGTTAGAAATAACTCTTTAATATGTGTTGGTAGGTTAAGGTTGTCTTTCAAATGTATGTTTCTAACACAGTTTATCTGAATTGAATCTTATTTTGTTTGAATACTTGCAATACAAACCTTTGTTTAATTATCAAAATTCAGTACAAAATGTTAATTAATTTTGATATGGTAATGAAATACTTTTATTTGCAAATTGTAAAAGTAGAATTAGGCATTGGTCTCAAATGAACCATTACAACCATAGAAATCTAAATAACAAGACACATAGAAGTGCTATAATGTTGTAATTCGTATTAAAACCGCTGTCGCCAAAATCAACACATTTAAACCGATAGCTAAACAGTACACACAAGTAAACTATGTCTTTTATTGGGCAGCTTGATTTTAGTGAAAACTAACTTAAATATTAAATTAAGCTTTTTAATATGTATCCTAACGCACGAATTTACGGTTTATTTTAGAATAACATCCCTAAGTATATTAGACGTTTTGTTTATTTTTGCTCCAATACGCTAAAATTCGGCTTTTCTACAACAGAGGTTGTCAATTTTCAATAGATATAACTTTGAACATAAACTTATAGAAATAAGGTTGAAATTTGTGTTAAACGTGATAATAAGAATGGTCGGCTGGGTCATTCATAGTTATTTCAGACTTGTGGCATGGTAACCACCTGAGCGGCGACAATGTCACGCACGCTTACGACTTCTATTGCCTTGTTATTTAGATTTCTATGATTACAACCAATGTATGATTAAAAATATTTATGATGATTATTATATATTTTAAAGGTAATAATCACCGTTGAATAGCGATATGCTTCTGTAAAATATACTAATTAGTCATAATATAATTTAGCTACATGTTCTGCAAGTTGAATTTAAATGATAATAGTTTTTGCATTTTACGGGAATTCATATATTTATTACCTCTTTACCTTATTTCCCTATTTTATATTGACTGCATTACTTGAGTGCAATTGACGATGCATTGTTTCTATTAATCCTTTTTTTTCTTTTCTGATAAATTTTACCCTCTTGAACGTATATAAACTATTTGAAAAGCGAAATCCAAGTGTAAAACATAACAAATTATTAGATGTTTATCGTACTTGAATATATTTGGATATCGGCTTTTAAATACATTCCTGATTAAGTCCTAATTTAATTTTATTAATGAAATGCAAAAATTATTAAGTACGTCATTATAAAATACTTATTTTGATTATAGATTTGTCAGAATTACTTTTTATAGCGAGATAAAATAGGATATATGAAGAATATATCTTCAATATTTTACTTGTTGTGGTCTATGGACGATCATTTAAAATCATGGACATATTTTATTGAATTTTATAAAATGAAATATGTATTCCTTTGTAAAAAAAAAAAAATTTTTCGGAAAAAGTAACAATGAATTACAGTATAATTTACCAAGTAAACAAATTGAATCCAATCCTTTTATCATTGCTATGAGGAAAACAATATAATGATCGTCCATTGACAAAATACATAATAATAGGTAATGTCCGAGTGACACTGAACACACACACACACACACACACATACAACACTTATATAGCTTATTATAAATTATATTTATATATATTTATATGATTGGCAATACGTTATCGTAACGTAGACTTATTTTGCTACGTATTGTGAGCATTAGAAATATTTTTGCATAATTTTGATAATAATATTTTGTTAATAGAGTTTGTAGATCGTGATTGTGACGACGAAGTATATAATTAGTGTTAGGATGTGTTCGTGGTTTTGAATAGTTAACTTAAATAATTTACTTGAATTTAGTTTATTAGTTATACGTAAAATGTAGTTTATTATGCAAATGCCATAGTATTAAAATCATGTAGACATATGACATTAAAAGAGTTTGAACATTATTTAAAGGATTTTGAAGTAATTACAGCACTATTCTAATAGTTATGACAAAAATGTACTCCTGGTTACATAATCACAAATTCTGTTGACACATCACACTATTGTCTTGATGAATGAAATATATTTGAACGGAATATGACGCCTGTTTTATGTGTAAACGATACGCATGTGTTTCTCAAATTTGTAACACAAAGAGCCACGAATAACAACAATTAACTAGCCTGCACACTTCTTTACTATTTTAACGAATGTTTAGCTGACACTCCCCAATTTTTATTCACTTTTTTAATGTTTAAAGCATCGTTTTCACAATTTGTATTAAGGATAAAATTATAAAATTTATCATGTATTGGTACACTTATCATTGAGTCCTTTGTTTCAAGTACACTCCTTTTGAATTGTACTGTGGATGTTCAGGATTAGGGTATAAGACAGTGTTTTTCAACCAAATAGATACAAAATAATATAAATTATACTGCTCTTAAAGCTATTCAAAACGCATGATTACATTTTGAAGAAATCCCGATGTCCTTATCACAATACTCACATACAATCTTCTGCAATCTAACACTCCGGTAAAGGGACACACACCGACTATACCACCTGCCCTCCACTCGCGTTGAAAAACACTGTGCACCGAGCGTGTATGTATGTGTATTCTGTAGCACGGAGGGCGAGGGCTGGCTCGGCACTCAGCTGACCTCCTCGACGGAGAGCCTCAACGCGCCGGTCGGTTTCTTCACGCTGCCGTTGAGCTATGCGCGCGCGCACAGGCACCACAAGCGGACGAGGTGGCCACTCGCTCGATATCGTGCACGCACATACGATCGCGCATTGCGGTTCCATCCGTTCGGTTGTGGGGAAATATATTTTTAAAATATTTTTAGCGGTTTTTTAGTCTTGAATCCGAAAATATAAAAGTTTTCGTGGAATTAGTGGAAATATTTTTCTGAAATTTTCATAATTGGGCTCATAAAGATTGAAGCTTCATTCACTTTTAGACTGTTTGAGTAATTCATAATGAATTTGAATAAAATTTATGATTACATTATTTAAAACAATTATTTATAGATACCATGCTTCTGGGAGTGTTCGATTTGGAATTAGGTTGCTGTTGTTACTTTTTGCCACTTTACCTTCAGTCATTTATAATTGTAGAGCAATTTGAAGCAAATAAAACAGACTTTGAAGTTGATGGAAAAGTTCTTATATGCTTTTACCAAGATTTTTATAACATCGTAATAAATGAACTAAATATGCGATGCAAGATAGTAATGAGGGTAGAATTAGGTCCTCCTTAAAGTTAGACGAAGCGAGATGGAACCGCCGTTCATAAATTTACAAAGGCTCGTAAGGGTCAATGTAAATTTCATTCACGCATAGACTGTGCACAGCTATATCATTGTCGATAACGGGTTGTCATCAGTTAGCTGTGTTGTATCGCCAGCAAGACAATACCATCAATATAATATATAACCATTGCGTGTTTGTTTGTTAATGATGGGGATATGTGAACGCTGTCTTCTAATTGGAACATCACTGCTTTGAAATCGAAAGACATTGTCCGCGCTTTTTCATTTTAGGAAGCACATCATGTTGAAATCCGTATGGAATCTTTCGATTTTGAATCTCTAGACTCATCCTCGACGCCGCCTTGTTACATAGACATGCACTCTGCATGTGCAGCATTATCTTAAGTAGTATGTATGCGTATCTACAGACTATATACATACTCTTCCACATGCTACAATACTACACCTTAAAGGACAAGATCTTACACATTATTATTGGTTTCAAGAATAATTTCTAGCTGTAATATGAGAGTCGATGATTTTGGAACACTTTAATACGCATTCTTAAAACCATCGACATTAAAGTATAAATACTGGCAGGTTTTGATATAATTTTGACGTTTGCGTACATTTTATTTTCCTGGATAGCGCCCTCTTCCTTTCTGCGTGCCCGGAGTCATTTTGGGGGTAATATTGGGATACATTCTCTTTACCTTGCCTTGAAGTGAATGTACTCTAAATAAATTAAATGTCGTGTGTGAACTTGTCGAACGAATGTCTATCACACTTAGATTTCCTTTCCAAACGCAAATCGTTATTTTTCCTGGAAATTTAATAGAAACACGCTATTTAGACACTTTTTGTTATTATAGGTTATTTAATAATGATTGGCGTTTGACAACTATCTGTACTGATATGAAAACGAAATAATGTTGTCTTCGCGGCATGGAGGTTTCCCTTTATACTATACTGTCCTTGACCTTGAATCCTCGCATAATTCACTAGTAAAACCTTGGTCTTGTATATGTTTAGTTCGAAACACGATGTTAATGAGTATCCTCTCGATTATCTGAATGTTAGGAATTAGTCTCTCCCGCCTGTCATTAAACGCTTCGTGATTTCCTTTCCAGCTTCATGATTGTGCTTCATAATTAGATGTTATTTGTTGCTTGTTAGACATACATCTATCTACTACCAACAGTTTCACACATTATTCATAGACCCATACATATGCGATGACGATTAGTTTGATAATAATTGTTTAATGTTTTGTTTCGAGTTCGGTAAGTTTTGTGTTATATGGAATTATTAGTGTTTGGTATATGGTGTCCTTTTTACGAGTGTGTATCTGTTTGGGAATTGTTCTCGTATAGTTTATAATAAATTCAGGGTGTGGTACGACATTATCTTTCCTTTTAAAAGTAAAAAATTGTTTCCCCAAAAATAAACAGTAACAAAAATATAGTTAAGTATTTGGAATACATTTTTAACAATATCAACATGTATAGCTTATCACTCTACATTGTTTTCCTTAACCTATTGTGTGCGTTACTTAATAATATGTACTGTTAATAAACGAGACACGCTCATAAAAACGACGTCCCAGATTAACGCACGCTAATCATACTAGTGGCATGTAAAATGAGACTAGTCAGTTCGATAGAAAATAGATCCTCCTTGTAATTTGTGACTGGGTAAATCTACACTATATGTGGTGCAGTTGCAAAGTTTAGGGGGTGTGTTGGGGCACAATATACAGATACAACAGGGAATCTTCATACAACACGTTCGAAATGGCTTACGCACATAAACAAGCATGTTTACGAACCGTAAGAGTATTATAACAATTGACAGATATAAGAATTAAGAATACCCTTATGATTCTCGTACACGCTTGCTTATGTGCGTGAGCCATTTGAACGTGTTGTATGAAGATTCCGTGTTGTATCTGTATATTGTGTGTTGTGTGTTGGTTAGTGTAAAGTGTTGTACAGCTCGTCGCCGGACTCGTTGAGCGAGCGGAGCGGGGGCGAGGCGCGAGGCGCGCAGGCGACGCCGGGCTCGCTGCACAAGCTGGCGGTGCCGCTCGCGAGGTGCGAGGTGTCGGAGGTGCGGGACGCGGCCGTGGCGGCCTGCGGACACATCAACCCGGATGCGCTCAAGTAACTACTATAGATTGACAATACTTGATAAAACATTTTTTTAAGCTATTGCATAGCTTCTATCGCGGGCCTTGAGCGTGGGGACCGAATCCACGTCACGCGTAACGAAAAAAATGTTACACTAAATTTTTTTCTAACTCCGATAATAAAGTTTCACTTCAAAAGCCTCACGCTCCTCACTCTGATGGGCGCGGAGGTGTGGCCTGAAGGCATAGCATGCAATAGCTTTACCGCGGCAGTCCCCGAGTGCCACACGTCTTTTTTTATATATTAAATAGGTAGACGTTTGACCGCTATCCTGCCTGATGTAAAGCAGTAATGCGATCTATTAGGAGCACGTCTACCCAGAAGAAGCCTATTCACTCTAGACTTGAAGAGCTGGATATTGTAGTCCACGGGGAACACCGACGGTGGAAGAGATTCATTTTATTAGACAGTTAATTTTAATTTTATTTTTTATTAAATACGTTAATTTTTTATTAAATACGTTAATTTTTTTTCGCAGTGTGACCTTCATGACCTTTTATTGATTTATACAGGGAAATATTAGACAAATTATATATGTTTATAAAAATACTACGAATTTCTTCTCTTGTTCAATGACTTTTCTTTTTTTATTAAGAATCCAATTATGTACGCCTCGACTCTATTTTGAAAATTGTGCACATAGTACATACTTAAATGTCTAATATCGATCATAAATCATTTAATATATAATACAAATATAACGAAACGTGCTTCATTTCTACTTTATTAATGCTGACTGCACTTACGTGACACAACAGGGATCTATTCGAAGAGTTGGTACCATTACTGCGCGAGGCGGTCGACCGCAAGCAAGAGAACATGCGCCGGCGCAGACGCAGGGACGCGCTGCGGTTGCACCTCAACAAGATGCTGCTCATCATTGCGCAGAGGAAAACTTTTGCTATCAGGTGAGGTTTCGTTTATGTAGGTTTTAACAGTGTAATTTGATTTGATTTCAGCAAATTGCGATCGAGAGAATTATAATTTGTGATTCTATTTTCTTGGAAATTAAAATTACATAGTTTATGTCTATACATATTTTCAGTTTTATGTTATTATAATTATAAATGTAAAAGTAACAATTTTGTAAAGATAGAATTGTATTTGGTAAACTATGAATATTTTTTATAGAAAAACAGTGATGTGCTAATTGATGGCACGTTAACAATATGCTATTGTATTTCGCACCTTCTCATAACTATGGAATAGCTTCATCGATATTTTCCTTTAAAGTAAATCTTTATTCAATTATAATTACTCGAATAGCGGAATAGCGGTCAAACTCAATGCTCACTAGTCGTGGGTGGTAAAAGTCGAATTCTCAACACATCATGCCATAACGTGGCACTAGCTATATATGTATACAAATGTCCATTTTATACGTGATTCACTCAAATATGTACGAGAACACGATATGACACTACTTTTTATCCAAATGTAAACGAATTATTTTCCCCGCAGTCCCTTTGCGCTAGAAGGCGGAGGTCTCCACCCCTCCCTGACAGAGTACCTAGAAGGAGTCCGCCAGAGCCTGGAGGTGGAAGCTGAGAAGGATGCACCAGCCGCTCGGGAACAGAGGCTGACCTTCGCTGACTTCGTGACGGAGCTCATCAAGAGCTTCCCGCGTGAGTTGGTTGATTCAGCTTATGGTGTGACCAGAAATGGTATAAAAACTTTGCGAGGACGTGTTGCAGTTGATAAATTCTCAAATGAACTATTTTTTACACCTTTTGCATGGTGATTAATTATGAACTAAAACAAATTTTGGACTTTTGTTAATGAATATTATTAATTTATAATTTAGGAATAATTGTTCAAATACTATCTCAACTTAAAATAGTTATTATAGTGTACGTAAACGATTCAAAATGACCTCTTGATATTATTTTTTTGGACATTCAAACATAACGAAGAAAAAAATGTCCCTTACAAATGATTACTTTCACTCTTTAAATCAGACATAATGTATTTTTTTATATTTTCAACTATCTATCCCTTTGCAGTAGAAATGTACGGCACGCTGGTGAAACGCGAGCTCTGCAAGTCTCTATTCTCTCTATTCGCGGGTTGGTGTGGTCCTCTGGGCAAACACCTCGGTACGTTGGTACCGCAACCACCAGCACCAGAACTGGATGAGCGGCTCAATGTTGCTGCACTTAAGGTAATTGTAGATAAGTAATAAGTTAGAAAAGGTGATCTGTGATTGGTTGAATGTGTAGAGGAGATTTGTGATTGGTGGAAGAGTGGAAAAGGGGAGGTTTTGTTGTATTTGTGTGTGGTTGGTTTCGTTGTAAGTGGTGCGCGCCTATGGGTAAACACTTCGATGCGTTGCTGTCACAACCACCGGCACCAGATCTGGACGAGTAGCTTAATGTTGCTGCTCTTAAGGTAAATATTTAGAAAATATGATTGGTTAGATATGGGGTGAGAGAAGGGAAGGTGGTTTGTGATTGCCTGGATAGGTACAGGCGATTTGTGATTGGTGGAAAAGAGGAGGTTTTGGTGTGTTTGCGTGTGTGAATGGTTTCGTTGTAGACGCGCATGGCCGCAATTATTGGTGATATCTGTGTGTAATTGATGTGTTTGGTGAATCTACCAACCGATGAGAAAGGTGATGAACGATTGGTGCGCGCGTGCGTGATTGGTGCAAACACGATTGAACAGTCAGTTCTCACTTCTCGTCCCAGTTTTCAAGTTCATATGCGTTATCTTATGCAGTAGTAAAACAGAGATTGAGCTGAAACACAGACATACTTTATTAAACTAAGAATATATTTGTTTTTCTTAGGCAATGAGTGCGCTCGTGTGTTGCGGGCCGTGCTTCGCGCCAAACGCGCTTGCTGAAGACGGCTCTCTGTACCCGTGGTTGAGTGAAATGCTTTCCTCTACTAATGACAAGGTGAGTTTAGATACATAAAAAATGTGTTACATGAACATGAGAATAATTACATACATTAAATAGTCAAATAAATTAACTTTTTCTTTGTTTATTTATTTATTAATCATGAAATAAATAAGCTGCTAAATAGCAAAGCAATTTGTAAAATGAAAAGGCTAATGTGACTTTTTATAAAGGTTTAATATAGAACTTGGACTTTTTTTCTTAATAACCACACAGCGTAACATAGACAGGATAGTCCCAAAATAATAATTCAACAAAATTTTCATCGAATATACGAGCTGGAATGTTTAACGACAGTTCTACTACTGATTTGCATTCGCACATTCAAGATTTCAAGATTCTAACCTGCATTCGCACCTTTAAGAGAGTTTAAATATTATAATTGCACTTCCAAAAACTTACATCAATACATTGAGGTATTATTACTAGAGAGGGCACCACGAATGAAATCTGTGTGACAAGCGCGGCAGCGCAGGGCGGCTAGTGAGATATATATTAAAACCAATGAATGTAACAACTAAATATTGTTTATCTTATTAAAAAAAAATATGAATAAACTTATCAATCAAAACCATTCAATGTAACAAAAAAATTGAGTTTAAGATGATTGACTCTAACTCGTATTAAAAAAAGTGTAGTAGCGATGTCCTCTCTAGTACGTAGTACATGTAACTCAATGCATCAATATTATCATCAGATATACGAACTGGCCCGAGAAACTATAGTGCTCCTGCTCGACTGTAACCCGGACATTGGCCCATTACTGGACTGGACAGTGGACAAGTGCTTCACGGGCCAGCCGCGAGTGGCCGACGGCTGCTTCATGGCGCTAGCCACTATATTTAGTGCTCGGTGAGTTTAGGGTATATTCCATCTTATATATGTGTCTGGGTGTTAATTATCTATATAAGTATTTATTTAAAATTATATATGTATGTTTATCAGCCATCTGGTTTCCATAACACAAGCGAAAGCTTAGTATAGGATCAGATCGTGCCGTGTGTGAAAATTGTCCTGAAATATTTATTTATTTATTTATTTATACGAGTTTGTACGATATACTATAGTGCTCCTGCTCGACTGTAACCCGGACATCGGGCCACAATCAGACTCGACACAGGCTTCACGAACCGACAGTAAAATAACCACTATCATCTATTAAAGTTTCCTCTTAGTGCCGAAAATATTTCGATCAAAGCGAACTGAGAACTCGCCTCAGAAACTAAAATAATTATTTGTCCTACCTCAGTTAAAATTGACATCAGGAAGTATTAAAGTATGAACGTATTATTGAATTAATAACGCGCTCCGACCAGATAGCCGCGAGGCATTGCGTCGACATCTCGGGTGTCTTAATTTATTAATATCCCTCTATACAGCGAATTCCCAGGTTGAAAGCATAATAAGATTTCCGGCTTTAGTCTTTCAAATGTCACTGAGAAACACAGAGGTATCTGTCTTAATTCTATGTAAATATTATAAATAGGACGATTTTTGTGTTTGAACTTTTTTAACGAATAAATTTAAAAATGACTGCCAATTTGAAAAGTTCGTTCTCTGTTTGAAATCTACATTGATCCCTGTTTAATCGACGTCAAACATTTAGTAGTTTATTATGATAATGCTAATTTTGGCTTTTAGATCATTAAATTCGACCTCTTTTGATTTTTAAAGTATTATACCCAAATACTTTATAGACTATACAATTTATAAAACAAAACGAACGAAACCATTTTTAAGCCAAAAATCCACAATATTACCAAAAAGTAATCCAAAACGTTGTATGTTAGCGAGTACCCGTGCGACCACTACACGGCGATCATCAACGTGACGCTCATGTGCACGGGCTGCCCGCGCGCGCCGGTGCACGAGAGCGCGCTGCAGCTGCTGCAGCTGCTGGACAAGCGCTTCTTTGGCGCTGTCGGACCGCTGCCGAGCGATGATGATGGTAAGCGCTTTACGCTTGATGGTGATGGTGTGGCAATTGGGGTACAGAGTGAGATGGGGTGATGGTAAGCGCTTTACGCTTGTTGGTGGTGGTGAGTGATATGTTATGGGGAATGAGATGGTAAGCGCTTTACGCTAAACGGTAAAGGTAAGTTGATTTATTCTTTTAAATATAGAGAGTGAGCTGTATGGGACGATGATGGTAAGCGCTTTGCGCTGATGCGATTGCCATAATATTTACGCGTGTATACAGAGTAATTGTTCTTCGGAGTGGAAGATAGTACTGGGCATTTAATAGACAATATAATTAGGCATAAATTCGTAGATAATATTCTTTACAAAATGATGGTGAAATATTATTGGTATTAATACAGTGTATCTGCTTGTATCAGTGTATCTGGGTTTTAATCGGCGAAAGTCTCAGGGAAAAGGGGCGTTCCAAGTGAGTATTGAAAGTTAAAAATAGGACCATAAATACCGATGGAAAGTTCCATCACTGATTTTCCATCGTATTCAAAAGTGTACAGTTCAAAATATATATTATCATGTTTTACATCTAAAGAGCCATTTATATAAAAGGGAATTATTTTTTATAACTTTGATTTCTCCCGTGATAAACATATTTTATCCAACTGTTTACGCTACTGAGAGTGCCTAAGGAGTTTAAATAAATAAATAAAATGATGTTACTGGTTTTACGTTTAATAAATAAAATATATTAAGGAAAAATACGAAAAGGTAAGTCTTTTTGTGTTCTGGATGAAAAGAGTTTTATACCCGTAAATTTTGTTTCTATTTCGGCAATATCGTAGGAAAGATTTTAGTTATGAAGTGATATTAATAGCTTGAAATTGTATGTGAGGATAATATTTCAGTTGATTTGTTACCGCGATTCATTGCATGGGTACAATCGTTACTATGGTGAATATTGAATGAAAACCTTTTACAATATAATTTTATTTCTTTTGGTGTACCGATTTATGTTTTGTGTTGGATTTAGTGTACCGTAATCATATAAGGATTTTATTATATTATTAAGAGCTTATTTCACATCTTTCTGAGGTGATTATTTATGGCCGAACAAATCGGCAAGACGATTAATAACCAATATTTTTTTCTATTCTTTATAAATTTATAAGACGATTTTTTATAAGACTCTATTGGGAATCGAAGTTACGTGTTCTTGGTTGGAGTATTGTAAAGTGAAAGTTCAGAACTGTAAAATACATGAACAATAATGGTAAGTAACTTTTGCTCTTTTGGCTCGATGTTTTGAACGGCTTTTCTTGTCTGAGAGTTGCTGTTCGTTTGTATGTCTTCTTTGTTTTAGATATTGTGTATACTGTACTGTATATAGGTTGTTTTGTTAAGTGTCTCAAATTGAAATATCGTTTTTTCTCTTAAATGTGCAATATGCTTTCAATGTGATGTATTTTGTCTTGGTTTATATTTTCGTGGTCTACTAAAAGTGGCTGTCTATATGTTTTTATATACGTGGCTCGTCTTTTTGCACGCATTTATTAGGATCCTCGTTTTTCCGCGTTATAATGCATATTTGTCGAATATACGTTTTATCGCGATACGTGCACTTTATCGCAAGAGAGAACTCTAACTATAAGATCGTATACGCACTATGCGGGTAGCCGCATTGCGGGTAGCCGTCCGACTGACCGCAAGCACAATTATGTACGTAATATTCATTTCTATGCGCACTGCGATGCGGCTATCGCAGACCGCACAGTGCGCATAGAAATGAATATTACGTACATAATTGTGCTTGCGGTCAGCCGGACGGCTACCCGCAATGCGGCTACCCGCATAGTGCGTATACGCTCTAAGAGTTTGAAAAACGGATTATCGTATTATCATAATATAACTCGTCAAAAATTAATACAACACTAAAATATTATTTAATAAAAACATTTTGACCTGTCTGTGTACTCGTACTTGACACATTCGATTACTGAGATATTGTTTGCGGTGTTTAAATAAATTTTGAATGGAATTTATTAAAGCTCTGTCGTATAATAGTGCGGTGAAATTAAAATTTTCACAGCAATTTCGTTTCAAAGGATGCTCTCGATACAATTGATGATGTTTACGAGAAAGATTTTATCTATTACAAAACTAACTACATATCTATTAAGCGGATAAAGTAAATAAGAAATGCTAAGAATCTAGAATTTAGATACAAATAACTATCTGTTCTAAAATTGTAAATCGATAAATAAATAAAATAATATTATAATTATTAATTATGTGTGCACAACATTAGGTATTATAAATATTGACTATCACAAACATTGGAACTCGTTCATTAAATTTACGTGTTTAAACGAGAAAATAAATACAATATTCTTTACAAAAGTAATGTGATGAGTTGGATAGTAAAGTTACAAAGATTGGAACATAAATGCTTTATATGTTCAACGTGTAGTAAATTGGTTTTACCTGTAATGTCGTATATATTTAGTGGATTCGTTTTTCTTACGATAGTTAATCATTTATAAACGTAAAACAAGAAATTCGTAAGTCAAACGAATTTGAAATTATAGCAGCAGGATATTTGCATGTAATATTATAGTAGTCGTATCCAATAGAATATTATATGATATTGATTTTACCGTATGTGCGTCAGAATAATAGACATAGTAGAATAGATTATGTTGCAAATACAACAGCAATGTGACGTCATATTTGTTTTTATTTATATTTTGCTTTGATCGTAATTTCTGGATATTAATTTCAATAATGCTTTGTTTGTGTAAACTGTTAAAGTGCTTAGGTAACGTTTCTAAATATTGGTGTACTATTACATATTGAATGTCGGTGTTCATACATATAGTCTAATATATAAATCGTATGATATAAGTAAAATATTCTTAGGTCTGAGAATGAAAAGAAGCTTATTTTTATTTTACGTTTTTATAAGCTTTCCGTCTGCGGCTTCTTTCGCGTAGTCAAAGGAAACTCATGGGAATGAGATGTTCCAACGAGGTAAAAAGTAGGTCTCTAGCCTCCAATTCCAGATTTAAAAATTATATTAGAAAATCGATATGTTTACAGAAAAACAAATAAATATATATATACACTTTCGCATTTATAATAAAATTTATTTAAGTATGCACGATTTAAATCTTGTATAGTTTCCATTCATAACCAAATCAGTGACACGCCTGGATAGAGGAATCTCCTTACAGACATACATAAAAACGAAATAAAATATAGGCCTGCTACTTCCTTATATGTAGCTTTTATCAGTGAAATCATTAAGATCGGTCCAGTACCTTTGGAGCCAAAAAATTTCCCCAATATAGTATTAGTGTAGATGTAGATGACGGAAACACTCGAACGGCTCGAGAACCCAACTGCAGGTGTAAGGACGGTGGAGGCCATCCGGCCGGTCCTTTTAGAATGGTGCAGCAGACGACATGGGGCTCTCACGTTCCGCTTGACACAGGTACTGTCTGGACACGGGTGTTTCGGACGATACCTGTGTCGAGTCGCGATCCGGGAGCCAACCATGGCCTGCCATTGGTGCCCAAGCGAGGAGGATACAGCGGACCACACGCTGAGTGTGTGTCCTGCGTGGTCCGTGGCTAGACAGCGACTGGTCGCTGCTGTGGGGCCGGATCTCTCGCTCCCGTCCGTGGTTCGCGCCATGGTTGGAGGCTCCAGGTCCTGGCGTGCGGTGGTCGCCTTCTGTGAGGAGGTGATGGTGCGAAAAGAGGAGGCGGAGCGGGTTCGTGAGGGGAACCCTCTCGCGGACCCGATGCGGCGCCGGCGACCCTTTAGGCGCCGACGCCGAGTCGCGGTCGCTAGCGATCGCGACCTGCCTCCCTAGCGAAGGGCTCTGGACGATGGACTGGGGACATGCTCCATCGTCCGGGGCAGTGAGGTGATATGAGACGTGTTCCGCTCATGCCGCCTCGCAGAGGAAGGAGGAGGCGCGCACGTGCGCAACCGTAGGTGGTAACGGAGGTGGGCCCGTAACCGGGCGTCCGCTGCCAGGGTCGTGGACGATTTCTAAGAGTACCCGCGGCCCCGGCTAACTGCGCGGCTCGAATTTAAAAAAAAAAAAAAAAGATGACGGAAACAAATTTGTATATAATAGAAATAAATATGAAAATCTTTTCCTTCTATTCAGAAAAAGGATCTAGCACGATTTTATGTAACGATACGCGCTGCCCACGCACCCTTTACATTTAGTTGTCAAAAGGGACGAACAAGCACATATAAATATTGGATAGAATATAAAGGATACATGGATACAACAATAAATATTCATATAAATCATTTGGTTAAAAAAGTGTTATTGCATGTAAAACAATGGCGACTATCCATGCCCTTTTATCGTCTAATAAATGTTTTTTTTGATGAACCAATTTTAATGTTATTCTTATATGATGCCTTTTTAAGGAACCTTTTCCCTCATTCAATGACTCTCTTCCTTTATTTTAATTGATTTAATGATGTGTTAATTACAGCTTTTTAATGATATTATACCCCACTATAACCTGACATATTTGTGAAGGTAGGGATCTGCATAAATATATCAGGTTATTAGAAATGTTAATAAAATACTTTAAATATAATTTATGAGAATAACAATCTATATATAATATATTTAAAAATCAGTTTGTCATTATAGATATGTATATTGTTTCTTTTCAATAAAAAAATGTATACTTAGAAGTGTTTGAAAATTCAAATTCAATCCATATTATGTGATAGTTAATTATACAGCCCATGCCAAATATAATAATTAATATCTAGAAAAATGTTTGATTATACATTGTTTGAGTTTATATCTATAAATGTATAAAAATACCGACGTAGAATTCAATAATAAGGGTATAAAATGATACTGCCAATAATACAAATAAATTTTACAAAATAAATTTTCAGCCAATTCGTAATGTTATTTCATTATACCTACTGTAGACTTCCCCCTTCCTTGTACGATTTTTTATGAGTTCTGTTTAAATATATTCGGTAGGACAAGTCAGTCAGCCTCACGGGTGGTTTTTTTGTAAATTGAGTATATGACGTTATAACGTCTCGAACCAAAAAAAGCTGTTAAGCTGCTGTTTCTTGTATCAGACATAAGCTTTCCAAATTTTAATCCAATCAATTCTCAATTCAGTAACCAGCTTTAAGAATTAGTCGTAAATTATTATTTATGGTTAAGTAACGATGTGCATTATTTGACTCATAATTTTTTTTACATTAAATATAACAAGTTTTAACATTTATATTATACTAGCTTACCGCCTGCGGCTTCACCCGCTTTGTCTAAAACCTAATAATTATATACTAAAAAACTTCCTCTTGAATCACTCTTATCTATTAAAAAAAACGCACCAAATTCCGTTGCGTAGTTTTAAAGATTTAAGCATTCAAAGGGACAGAGAAAGCAACTTTGTTTTATAGTATGAAGTGATACTTGTATGTACACTCATTGTTATCGTTTACTCTAAATGAAATTACTTTCCCGTTTAAGTCTTCATTATATTCTTTTATAGCTTTTCATTAGAACATATTGATAATAATTAATCACTGGAGTGAAAAATAATCCATTAATAATCCGGATCCAATATATGCGCGAGTTAATTCTCTTTAGCTTCGATTGTAATTAAATATTCTATACAACACTAGCAAACCGGGCGAACTCCGTTTCGCCACCAGAGCCTTTTCTTTGCTATAAATCTCAAGGAGCCCGAGACCTTTCCAACGAATGCAAAACCGTGGTAATCGGTTGGTGCGTTCTGGAGTTATAGCGCCAGGAAGGAAAACCCGACTTATTTTTATATAGTACAAGATTATGTATGGATTAATGAAAGCTAAGATTCTCTTATATCTAAAAGGCTAATGGTGTATCTACCGTTTTATAAGAAATATCCATTTAAAATGCATCAAGTAAACAAAAGCGACCGTTTTTTATAAAAACTACTATTCATTTAAATTTCATTAATTTTTCGAAAAGTCGAATTCATCTTTTTATTTTTATAGATGCAATGTACATAGTACCTACATACATATTTCACATATAGGCAGTAGGAAAGTAGGATCCATGTAGAAACAAATAATATTACTCAGACGCAACAATGTCTAGGCATATTAGAATAAAAGATGTAGACTGTAGAGCAATCTAGAAATCTCTTTGTTAGGAGATTATGATTTCAGTATCAGATTTTCTTAGCTCATTTCTAAGAAATACAAGTATGCTTTCCTGATTTACATCATGCGGTATACAACCAATATGATCTACGTGATATAGTTAATCATGTTGTTAAGGTTATCTTACACTAGCTGCGCTCCGCGGTTCCACACGCGTGGCGCCGCTCCTGTTAGCTCCTGTTAGCTCCTGTTAGTATTAGCGTGATAGCGTGACCTTCTCGATAAATGGGCTATCTAACCCCGAAATAATTTTTCAAATCGGACCAGTAGTTACTGAGATTAGCGCGTTCAAACAAACATAACATAACTCTTCAGCTTTATAATATTAGTATAGATTAATTGAGTTTCGTTGAAAACGAATGCAACAAAAGTGTTTGAATTTAAGAAAACGATCAATGAAAATACTTGTGTCTAGTTTTCAAAAACACATACAATTTAGTTTTGCATTACGGGGGCTTTGCGGGGAAAAATAAAACACCATTGGGTTTTTTTATTTTTTTTTCATCTAACATCAAGTGCGTACAATTAAACATTAATACTAATACACAATAATAATATTACATAATAACTTATTTTAGTTAAGATTAAACACAACATCAAAACATACAATAACGCTGCAACTTTCTTAAGAAGAAAATTATACGGTACAAATAAAATAGACGTAGATCTCGGCACAATACAAACTTATTGAATGCAAGTAATTTTATCCAGTAAGTATACCAATGAAGGCTTGTTAGCATTAAATTTATAAACAGACTGAAGTAAACATAATATTAGTACTTGATTTTCAAAGAAACTGTAAGTTATGGAAACTGATTGGAATAATAATATAATCGTCTCAATTTATAAATTGTGGTGAAGAACTAAGCCGAAGAATATCGAATCATCCTATACTATTGAGATTATATGGTTTTGTCTAAAAGTGACATCTATTATTATTTAACCGTTAATATTATGCGTACTACACACAATTACTATGTTTCGTGAAATTTAAATTAAATAAATATAGAGACCCTTCATCATAGGAACTTTCAAGTGCACCCGATGTAATTCAGTTCGCTCAACGACCCTGACCGGTTCAAAAATTTTGTATAAAAATATAGGCATGCCGATTAGAATTAGATTTAAATTGTCAAGGTACAAGAATATTCATTTCGAGACTAACAATGGATATAATTTTATCACATAAGGTAGTTTAGAGCTAGATTCCAGTAAAAAAATAGTGGTCCGAATGTCTTTTTAGAAAAGCTAAGAGTTTAATTTTGAAGGTACATGATTACTATCGGTAACACTTTAGTGTTCCTCGTATCTTACGCTAATGTGGACCGAACCTCTACCTCGCATTTCAACGGTTTTATAATTGTATATTTTATAATTTAAAATTACAAATATACAATTATAGTGTAGCAAAACGGGTCCACAGGGCAATGAATGAATCATAGATAAATACGACTACGACCAGTGGCTTACATAGGCCTTCAGGTCTCAAGACCCTACTATAGGTGGCCATAATAATTATAATTAACAATATTACTTAATCTACAATCTTTGCAAATCACCCCCGACTACCGTCCCCCGAGTTGCCCCCGACACATCAATCAACCGATAGAATTTCTATCAAACTCACGCGTATTATGTAATACTAACTTAAAAACTAAGATTAGAAAAAGGCTTTATAGCCAAAAACACCTATTCTAAAGACTAACTTAACATCTAGGTTAAACATTTATTAACTAAAGAACCTAGTAGCCTCCAACTAGGTACTTTAGTTATTGCAGGATGTTTTTAACAAAGTACTTTACTTTGTTAAAAACGTCTTGCAATGAATAAATAAACGAAGCTGGGTACGAATGTGGTGGCGCTACAGAGCGCGCGTAGTGCAGCTCATGGGCTCAGAATGAGCTGCCCTACGCGCCTCGAGTTCCAGTAGAAATATGTTTTATCGGATTGGGAGTAAATGCATAGTAATATTTAACTAATAGTAATGGAATGTATGGGGAAATAATTTGTACCGATTACTGCATTGCAACATAAAAAAAGGGGTAGGTAAAAACTGTCGACTAAATATGGTCCAAGAAAAACGTTGGTGCGTTATTTTGAATCATCGAAAAATCACAATAAATAGTTTTTTTTTTGTTTATTTTTTGGATTTTTTTTTCTGATTTATTTTAATTTTTCGACTCATCCTGCGATGCTTACAATGCGTTAGTATTTAATAAACGTATTTTTCCCCGATTATCTAGACCTCCGAAGGCGGAGTCTATGTCCTACACTGCTATGCTGCTATGGAACTATTTATACACATGCTACGATCTTCTGACTACTGTAACAACCAATTGAGTAAGCGTCGATCATTCCTTTTGTACAATCGATCTGTTAACATTAGACAATATTATATGAACTATGTTATTTTAAATGCTGTTGTGAATTATAAGATCGATCGTGGAATATGTACATTGTGCTGACTGTGATTTCATATTAAATTTGATTAAATTTAATTTTCTATAAAAGCGTATGTGATTCTCGAAATATTCCGCCACAATACAATACTAAAATATTCAGAATAATATGTGATTAACCGCAAAAATAGTGTTGCTATACGAACAGTCGCGTAATGGATTTAATAATTTGGTTATCGTCGTAGCCATATGAAATGGAAATAGATATAGTTGAAATATTGTTCATAAACACCGGATTATTCGGTTGAAAAAAAAAACTGTACTTTTAACGTCGCAGACGTTTATAATTCCCAATCAAAACTGTCAGACAGTAACAAAAAGATGCAATAGAAAATCGTTAAAGCTCAACCGCTATTAACTTGTTTATATCGGATTTTCGGTTTTTCCACTGCGCTCCCGGGCGATGATAATTGGATTGGCTCCGATACCGGGCGATCGCTCGATGTGCCGACACCACGGAAATGTTTACAAGCGGCTTGTGTGACCGCACTCGCTCCCTATCACATAGTGTCGGCTTGATAACACCCATGCGGGATACTCATACAGATTGACTTTGCGGATTTGAAATATTTATAAACTGTTCTGTTTTAACCAAATACCTAAACTGAAGTTATTAATGTTTTGTTTCACAATTAAATGGGTATTATTTGGGTTAATTAAATTTAGCGATAAATCTGGCAACTATTATACTGTAAAATGTAGCTCATATTTTAACTAATGACCGGGAGTCAGGGTATAAATTCGGTGTAGCTTAAATTCAACCAATTAGCCAACAAAAGCTTTAACTTGGCAAACATATTATACGGAGGTGTTCGACCCTTTAATACTTCTTCAAGCATTTTATGATGTTAATATCCGTCTCGGTATCGCGCATGCATCTTTTGAACAAGTTTATAACAATTCGTCTGAAGATAGTTACACAACTGTGTACAACCTAAGTTAATAAACATTTTTGGTTCCAACGGCATAAAGTTTTCGTATTCGCAATCCAGAAGCTTTACTAATTTTCAGGTTTCAGTTGAATTTTGTTAAAGGTGAAACGTTTCTCTGAAGAAAATAAACGGGAGGACATATTCAAATAAAGTATACAGAAACACTTATGATTACATTTACCTAGAGGTATATTCTACAATAAGTGATTAATACGATCATTATATCTATTCAACTACGTCTTACATAGAGGTCTGTTGACCAACTACTACCTACTGTGTCAACGGTTTCAAGAACGCGTCACAGGGTGTTTAATTCGTTGTCGGAAACCCAATTTCTTAATATTAAAATATCGAAAAACATCAAATTAAATGTCAACTACTTTTATGATTATAAATTTAACGTCTAGTCCAATTTATTATTGAACCTATTCTATTTAAACCGTAACAATTAATCTGAGAGTAAAATAGAAATCGATTAAACACCAAATTACACATATACTACACAGAACATCTTAAGATTACAATGAGTACATTGAGCTAAAGAGATTATAGAAGATATGTTAAAATTATACGATATGCGAAATCTATCTAAGATCACATCGAGATAAAATCAATCGATGACCACATCGAGACAAAATCAATCGATGATCACAAAGAGATCCACAGTTAATTAGTGTTAGTTAAATGCTTAAAGTTACGTATTTGGAATATATGCTAATGAGAGTTCAAAACTCCTGCTGCCGTACCCTTATCATTGTGATGATAATCACCAATAGTTTAAGGTCACGCAGACTTTGTATCATCGAATCGACTTGAGTACTTAATGCGGTAATACCTTCGCGTTAAATACAAGGATTCAAATCCAGGTTCGTTTTCGTTGGGATTCACTTATCCGAATAGATTGTTTCGTAGTATCCGTGTTGGTAGGATTCGTCTGTTATACGTTTCCTAAGTCATAGCCGGTGAATATTGTATTAATAGTGTGCACGACTTCATGTCGTCGGCAACGTTTGCACCCGAGTGACTGAGATGTAATGATATACCGTCTACATAAATTTAAATAAGATTAATAATTATTTCAATGTTTTCCAATTGCGCGTATTCTTTATCAAAGCAGCCTAGTAGTTAACGAATCAATGAACGAAACGCGAAGCTTTCCATTGTAGGGTTTTGATGTTTGTGCCGTCTTTGATAAATATCAACGCTAGCATACTTTGTGAAGGAAAATAAAAACATACATATTTGAAATTTTAAAGTAACTGCATTTGTTTTTTGAAACTCTTTCTACGGAATGAATGTAAATATTTTTAATAAAAAAAAATGGATGACTATTACAGTTTATTCAGAAAAGTTTAATATTTGCTATACTTCGAACTGAATTAAATTGGTTTTTGAATAAAACGGATGAAACCGTTTCGAGGAATGTTTAACGATAGTTATGCTTCAAAATAAATGTAATTCCGGATTGGGATTATAAATGGACTGGTATTGAGAACTATGGGAAACTATATAAACTATGGCACCTGCCTTTCTACTAAAAGGAAGTAAAAATTTTGTTGGCAGGTGGTGACTCGCCCTCTCACTCTATGGGACCCCCTAATTAATTCGATGCAATAATGCAACAAGGGGACAACATATTGTGATCAGCAAAGGGTGGAGAGGCGTCACTGGACTTTAAAAGACGATCACGCGCTCCCTGAGGGTCCAGCATCACGTGCCCACTCGCCACTTACGCTTCGCATCCACCCTTCGAGCTAAAAGCTCTCGCGACTCCACTCTGGCCGGCCGGTTAAGGCAAGCCAGAGGTGGGGGTCCTGTCCTCGTCAGGATTCACCCCGGCCGGCCGGTGAAGGCAAGCCGGAGATGAGACAGGGGCCTCCCCCGGGAGCACTCGGTTCCCGCGGGGTCGCTACTCCCCGACACCTCGCCACAAGGTGTCCTGCGGGTAACTGATTGCACGGTTGGAACATCTATTGTCACATAGACAATAAATATCCCATCCATGGGCGATGGGGTCGTCACGTCCCTACGCCTACGCCTTCACGTATGCTCTTTCATAATATTGTTAGAAAGAAAATTTCGTTTAAAATTTCTCCTGCTAGTATTTCATCGTCGCTAAAAGAATCTTTAATAACATTCATTCCGTAGTTTAAGAGTGTACTTCAAAGTAAAATAAAACTATAAACATAAGAAAGCCTTAAAGTGGGTCTCTTGAAAGGTATCATTACGCTCAGCCGCGCTCGGGCGGAGGAGTATGTTAACTTCGTGTAAAGACTTCATTTGATTGAACCGTGCGTAGTTCGAAATCTGTTTACATTGTAGCCTAAGAGCTCGTAGCTTGCAGTTCTTGATGCCTACGTTTCGTTTTTATGCACCCGGTGTTACATTGGCCTATTATGTTAGTTAGTCGTACTCTTTATTGAGCCGAGTCTAATGGAATAGATCTTTGTCGTAGATAGCTCATAATATTTAAGATCACGGGTAGTTACAATAATCAAACAAAATCGAAGTATTGATTATTTTTGAGCTCTTAGACTACAACAAACAAACAAACAAACAGTTAACGGCAAAACAACGTAAACGATTCGTAGAATTAAGACTGGGAAAGTTGGAAACATAACAGCAATATATTTTCTATTAACTCATTTCCGACCGTTTTTTTACGATATCAGACAAAATAACGGGACAAAAATTACTCTGTAAAGTAAAAACGTAAAAAGTAAACTCATATAAATGTTATAAACTAAGTAATATTATTATTATTCAGCTATGGATGTCCCATATCGGACAGATAATAAACCCATCACACTGGTCCAGGACGTGTTGATGGGTGCGCAATAAGCCTGCTGACTCGGCCTGTGAACGCCACCGTTGGTGCCCTAAAGGCACTCCTCCGCTGCCGCTCTAAGTAAACACCTTGCGCTGATGTCACTTTACCTTTTTACTCTTACGTAAGGGTAGAGGACCCTTGAATTATTCAAAGTACCTAATAATGAAAAAAGTAAAATTTTAAAAAGTCATAACTTAGATAAAACATTGTAATGCCGTTTTCGAAGTATTACACGAAGTTACGTAGAACGCGTCTACGGGTACACATACTCCTCCTTTATACACCCGTTTCAAAACATCGTCGTGCAGATGTAGGGCTCCTTCCGTCCCCGTCATATGCCGTTATTGTTGAGGACCCGCATCTCGACGTCGTTGGAGGGGCCGGCGCTGGTGGAGGGGCCGGCGATAGTGCACGGGCCCCCGCCCTGGCGGCGCTGGCGGCTGTTGTCGAACTTCCAGCGGGTGATGAAGCGCTCGCCCGGCTTGCGGCGGCGGGAGCTCGGGGTCGCGGTGTTGGCGCTCGGCAAGTGAGTCGCCTCCGTGCAGTTGCTGATGAACGAAGCAGCCGACACACCTGTTGAAATATTCTCATGTTTTATCGAGTTTGGAATGAGAGATAATGAAAGTTTTGGTGCCATAAACTCTCTTACAAATATTGTGTCGCGTCGATAAACCACGCGACCGCTATAGTAGCTATCGGAGTTTATAATTGAATGCTTTTTGTGCGCTTTTGAATGTCGGTCAATATAATAAACGGACACGCCGAGCGCGGACCGCAAATACAATTTACACCTTTTTGTCGAATATTTCATGAGATTGCGTTATGTTGTTATTTAAGCCCCAGGAAAAATGTTCAGCTGAACGAACGCTATCTCTCTTTAATATAAAAGAGACTTAAGTCAGCACTGTGCACTCGTATATTTCATTACACCTTTCTTCTTATCTGATTTGAGATGAAGAGCTTATAAAATGTTTATTTGAAAAATAAGTTTTAGACAAGCAGTATTTAAAAGTACGAGTAGAAGAAGAACCGTTGCATAGATGTACAAGTATGCACATCTATATACATGTACGAAAGGTATACCGTATAGGGAAAGATTTAAGTTCGGAAACAAAAATATATTCTTATGGCGATTGTTAAGAAAATTTATAAGAAGGCTTACATTTAAATATAAAATTTCTTTGAAATTACATAAATGGGACGCTCAGAAAGTTATAGCTCCGGGAATTAATTCCAGGATGCAAGTATTGTGAAGAGAAAACTTAATTTGTTAAAATGTATATTACTTTTAGTTAATTGTAAAGTGTTGTAAATTTTGTGTCAACATCTCCCGGTCTATAAATACATACTTATAGACCGGGAGATGTTGACACAAAATTTCGAGTCATTTGTAACAGGATGGCGGTTTTACAGGGTTCTTAGTACGCAATGATAAAAAGAAAAATGATGGTGTGAACGCTGGTACCCGGCGGCTTAGTCGCGTGGGCGTTAGTCGAACTCGTCGGGAAATAGCGAAAGTCAAACGATTCAATGTTTGAATTGAATGAATCTAGACAGATCAACAGACGTTGAGCGAGGGTCAATTCGAATCTGAAGGAGTTTGATACATAGAAACATACAGGTGAAGCTTATAAGCGTGTTTAGAACAAATTACCGCGACAAAGCGGCGAGACAATCTATCGAAAACCAATGTAGGGCACACGCACATTATGAAAAAGGTAACCAGCGTTACTTGTAATTATAAAGTTGATGAATGATATCCAAATGTTAGTCGGGTGTCGGCTGTCAACGGGATCGGATGTCTGCTCGGAGACCTCGATCATTAAACTTAAGAAATTAAACTCGCGCACTTGAACAAACTTTGCGTATCCAACCTTAAGATATTTGCGAATATATTTTGCGCGTTCATTGTTTTATTATGGGAATTATGTTATAATAAAAATTGTAAATTAAATACTCTGTATTATAATAACGGAAATGTAAACACAGCTAGCTATAAGCTTTATGCATTTAATTTTATGAATAAAATCAGGTTACTTTATTCTTCACATCCTTTGTTGAGAATTAAACAGAAATATAGCACAAGATTATAAGATACTAGCTTTCCGCCTGCGGCTTCGCCCGCGTTTTCAAAAAAAAAACCCGCATAGTTCCCGTTCCCGTGGGATTTCCGGGATAAAACCTAGCCTATGTCACTCAGAAATGATGTAGCTTTCCAACAGTGAAAGAATTTTTCAAATCTGCCAAGTAGTTTCGGAGCCTATTCAATTCATACAAACAAACAAACAAACAAAAAATCAAACCTTTCCTCTTTATAATATTTGTATAGATGTATAGATTAGCACTATTATTCGCAATTTTGACTACTTTATAAGCGTTTGTTATCCAAGCTGGAACAATTAATTCAAATTAATTGTCTCGCATCGCTTATTCTCGGTCCTAGCTATTATCTCAGTGTTCACATAATAAAAGCTTTTTAAATATTTCGTGTTTGTCCAAATTTAGAAACCAAACAAATGCAATAACTAGCCGCGTGATTACATTCAACGCCTCTGCTTTATTAAAACGCAATATCATTAATATTTGGGAGCTTCAGCTATTCAATATCAACATCACGTAATTTTTGATTGCGAAATTGTGAAGCGTATTTATAAACATGCAGAGAAACAAACATCATACAGAGAAATAAACCGTAATTTGCACTATCGATATTTTAGTGTAACAACAAATCATTATACTTTGTCTCTATCTATAAAATTCTCGTGGCTCAATGTTAGTTACCATATTCCTCCAAAACCGCTTGACTGATTCAAGTTTTAATAACTTTACATCTGTCAATCACTTTTGGATAAGTATTAATTTAAAATTATAAACAAGATGAGGACGTATTCAACAACGAATTCGAGTCAATTCAGTTCTATTTCATTCAAAGATATGAATGCAATATTACTGTTATGAATAGTATGTCATCATTTTCGCTGCCGTGGGTTTAGAAGTATATTTGTTAAAGTGTTTGCTAGGTCTTAAAAATCTGCGACCATTAAAAATATACAATCAGCTCGTGATTTTGTATTGAAAGATATTTTTTGATTTGGTTTAATACTATGAAATTAGGGAAAGTGAACATTCTTACATTTAACAGATACCACATTTAATCCAAAAATAATAACATCCCGTACTGCAGACACATTTATCAAAAAATAAATAGTAGATACCTTTACTTCATAGACAGCAACTGCTACAAATCTACAAAATTACCGAATTGATCCTCTTTAGGGTCTATTAAAGCTTGTAAATACTTGAGATTAGTTTATAAAGTCTGTCAAAATAGAATATATAAATATACAACTATTTAATTATTTCATATTATTGTTGTGTTCTGATTCTCGGAGCTAAAATATTTTGATTTCGTTTCGCATAAATGTTTTCATTTATAAAACAATAACAATTACAAACAACTCAGTCATGTATTAATATTGCATTACAGTACAACAAAGCCTTTGGCATAATTATATTAATGAAAGTGCATTTTTTATAAAACGCAAGCATAATTATTCCGAGAACCGTTCGTGTATTGTACACAAATAAAACACGATGGACGATAAAATGATTTCATTTTAAAATATGAGGAAGATGAAATGTATCATATTTCATTTAAACAAGGCTTTGAAACGTGTATTGGAATATATTACACTCCGAAATTACTTATAACGTGATAGTGAGTGTAAATTCAATGCATTTAGGAGAACATCTAAGGCGCGAATCAAACACAAGCGGCGCGGCGCGGGCGTGCCATAAGTAAAAACAAAATGAATCATCAATCATCAATCAATCATCACGAAGTCGACGCATTCTTCAAAAGTTCGTTTGTTATAAAAATTCTTTCCAAAATCCCCAGACTGCTATATTTGAAATAATCAAGTGACTTTACCATATTTTTAATTCTTTAGAAATTGCAGAATATACATGTAATACGACTTTTCAATAGCACAAAATTTCTTCATAACAAGCTGCTTAAGCGATAGCGTCTATTACGTGCCAATTATTTCTTTGACATTCAGTAATCTTAATGTCGTAGGCGAGGCTTAACATATAATAAAAGTGTGAAATTTTCTTCTCGTACGTAGAAAAGCATACTCAAAGTGAAAGCGTGGGTTACCTGCAAATGATGCCCTTAAATCTTCTTAACAGGGTGATCGAAACATGATTCTTCTCTTCCATATAATATGTACCTGACTATTTTCGCTTTTCACAAGTCAACGTTGGTCCCCGTGGCATTAGCAACAAGTCACTAGTAAAACACCACTTTTACTAGTCAAGAATATTAACGAGTCATCCTTGACCTGCCACTCTTCTAAATGATTTGTGCCGTCAGTTCAACTAATACAAGCAAATTTCAAATCGAACAAACGGTAACCCTGAATTAAAATAAGATTACATGGGCATTGGGCCATGTTTGATTTTTTGTCAAGAACAATTTTTTCTATTGGTACATCAAAGAAACATACACGACCTTCGTACAAAATACACTATCTATTCATACGTTCACACTACGTTCTAATCTGTAATTGAAAACTATAAACTGCGGAGAGTTCGCAGTTCAGTAAACACCAACTCCTCAGCATTTGCAGTGATGTTTAACCACCACTCGACGCTAAACTTCTTGGTGACAATATTTATCACGTTGTTTATTTTATACGTAAATGATTCAAAACAACTCTTTAATTCCTTGATCTATTACTAGTTTTTCGTACTGATTAATCTCGACGTTTTAAATTGTATTGTATAAAATGTCCAAACATTACGTCTTAATGTTCCCATTGTTGCCGAAAAATACTGCTAATTGCTGCCCAGTTTAGGTTAGCGTCACTTTGCAGAGCGGTTCTCTGTGCTATATTGGTTACCGTCTATCACAATTGTCCAGCGACGTCTAGACAGTTCAACACGAACTCATGCGCCAGCACTCATTGTTTTTATTTAGGGAATCAGACCATGGCTTTAGGAATAAATAGTATTTTTAGCCTTGGAATCAATAGATTCTTTTTGAGCTTTCTGATGTGTTTTGTTGTTCTTCCATTTCTTCGTGATTACCTACTGGTATTTCGCTATGATGTCATAAGCCAGTAGTCAGGCATTTTATTTAATTAAAAACCTTATTTAATTAAGGTTTTTTAAATTACTAATAATAAATTAACTGACCGGAAACACCAAGTGAAGAAAGCATTTGTCGCTACCAATATTTGCCCCCGATTCCCGTGAAACGAGATGTGCTCTTGGCTTTATAAAAATTCGTAGTAATCGCAAAATTATGGTATTGTCACTGTTACTCGGAATAATAACATTTTTTCAATTAAATACTATTTCATTTTGTAGGCCAGGTGATCAAAGCGTACCTATATTGTTTACGGAGAAAAGAGGTCCGAGTGCAAAAATTTGCATGCTGTAATAAAAGTAATTTAAAAAATTTGAGTTGATAAATTGAGATTTTATTAAAAAAAGATAATGATAATACGTTTCAAATAACATTTAGCATTTTTTTTTAATCTTTAATTAAGGCAAATTGTTTAGTAAAAATATTTTTCTCAGCAATATGGTTTTTATCTATATGATAGGTATGGCAAGTAATGGTTACTATTGAATAAATAGCCTTACCGAGCTTAAACTACGGTTGCTAATTGCTATTGAGGGTCGGTAAAAGATTCGATCGACGTTGCGATGGAAATTATTCATTAGCTTTTCTTAATATATGGCCTTCTTCACAATGGGCAGCGTTGGACAAGTAGAGGTAATCACTATCGTGATGAGGGCCTAGCCTGTCTATGATTGGCCGTCATTGTAGGTGTTTTTCAGAATCGCCGTAATGGCGGCAAACAACGACGAGTGACGACCATTTGTTGGGCCAACGCTGCCCTTTCTGTAAGGGCATTAGAATCATTTTCAGGAATAATAATTTGTTTTATTAATTTTTTAAATAGCTTTAAATTTACATTTCTTTTTGGATGAAAAAGTGACACATTAGAATTATTTTATGTTAAAAAAAATCAACTACTATTTTAATGCTCATCGATGTGTTTTGACACGTTTGGTAGGAAATAAATAAATATATTCGCATAGCCACTATGAATACATGACAAGTCCATGCTTTTTTTAAATTAATTAGGACGAAAAAACAAGTTCCATGCAATCTTAAGAGAGTCAAATAATATTTTTTTCACTTGTAACGACAGTCTTTTTAACTTTAAATTATAATGAAATTCAATAGTTTCCTATTATAAATCGGAGTCAATGATCCCTCGGTATCGAGCTTGTGTTCTGATAACTTGTTACCAAGCGATACCTGTAACTATTAATACCATATAATTTACAAGTACCACCATAAGTTTATAAAAGTGCCACTTTATAATTTACCACTCACTTCGAAACTTTTAAACGTTTTAGTTTCAAAGTAATTATTTTTCTTTCACCCATAATATTATATACAGTAAAATTGTTCTAACAATGTTCTATGCTTATCGTCGAGGCGTTAATTGACTTATAACTTTGTATTTAACACACACTAAATATAAAGCACTCAGTTGCTACGCCAGTCAAGTTTTCCATTAGTATGTGTTCACTAAAAGACAACCCAAATAATAATTATGATATGAGCGACGTCAAAGCAGGAAGGCAAATAAAGGGAGGGAGATTAACGCTAATATTTGCGAAGCATGTATTACCGACGGGGTTAATAAAATGCTCCGTGCAATCCCCGGTTCCAGTTTCTTTTTTATAAAAAAGCATCTCTCCCTGTCTGTCTGTTTCCTTTGTTGTTTCATTTTATATCCACGTTCGATTAAAATTAAAAATTCCTAGAACACCTTCGTTTCACGGTCGGCTGTCGAATTTTTTCGCGTGTCGCCAATAGATATCTCCATAGCTATGACGTTCATTTTTGATTTTTTGTTAACGTATGTTAAAAAGCAACCGGTGGAACATTCAACGCTTTTTTTTTCAATTATACTCGGAAATGATTTAATCTCCATGCGCACTATTTCATCTATTCATAGGAGCAATTACAACACAATTACATATTTATACCAGTTGCCATAATTGAGTAAAGATGTCAATCAAACAGCTTCAATTTGCCGCTTCGAGTTGCTTTTGTACATGAAACTTGTCAGAATTTCCTCAAGATGTTGTAACTGTATCACTTCAATAACTTTCAAATAGTCATCAGGACTAGTTTAGCGCAGCTTGAACATACATGATATAACAAGCTAAATTATGGCTATTGTATATCTGCGAATTGATAACCCTGTGTGGCAATTCTACGTAGAGAATTTATATCTAATTCGAATAATTGCTTCTTATACCAATGTATGTTTTCTTTTTTGTATCAGACAAACTGAATGTTGTATCTAATTGAAATTGTTTCAACTCAAACTCATTTATTTATTCAATTATACTTCTTTTAGACGCAATTTTGAACCGTCATTACTTATTTTTAACATTTACCACCGATTTGGAAAGCAGTGGAGAAGAACCGGCAAGAAACGCCATAGTTTAAGAAACATAAACAAGGATAATTGTTAATCAAAACAGTTCTTAAAGAAGCGTTACGTTTTTATTTTCTCTTTAGAGTCTGTATAATAGAGACGTTCTTACAATCTTTTGCTTAGCTTTGCTTTGTTCGGTTGTCCGTCATTTTGCAATTTGTAATCCTTTCCGCGATGCAACAGTATTCAGTTCATATTGAATGTGCTTTTGCTGCGAACTTCTTTTATGATACCCTCGTTATATTTTAAATAGCGTTGATATGATTATAGGTTCATATAACGTAAATGTTATACATGTTACAAAGCCTCTTACACGAGAAGATCCAGGTTTCAACGTTGGTGATGCCAATAAAAGCTTGTTGATGTAAATAATCTTGAACATTAATAACTCTTTGCAGAGTTGTACACAATAAATAATAAGCATCTTTACAAACATCATCCCACCAGCATATTCATATTCAGAACAGTTCTATAATTTAATAAACAATGTGTTTAATTCTACGCTATGAATCCAAGTGAACAATGTTAAATGAAGCGCTTCAACTCGAACGTTTTGACTTAATTGGCCAAAGGCAGTCGGAACTGCTAAGAGGATATGCGACATGCATATCGCATATAAATACCTCGCCATCACGTTAATTAAGGACAATGCATGTTTGTAATTACGATGCATATTGTACGCTGCTGAAACATGATGACGTTTTACAAATAAAATTCCCAAAATTTACCTCTGATTGTTAACGGCAACAAAATATTTTGATTATTGACGATGTGATGATAAATGCAAAACAATGTCCTTATTTATTAATATTGTTCGCTATTCTTGGAATAATAACGATAATATTTTAAAGTACATATTAGCTTTTTGTTCCGGTTATTCGATGAATTATTGTGTTTTTAAACATTGTCGAAGGAGATTTCCTGTCTTTTAAAATCACATAGCCTACGCATCGAAATTGCAGTCGCATTGAAGAAGACGCAGCTAGTCAAATTCCTGTTGAAAGTAATAAAAAACAATACAAAGAGGGGTACTCACTAGAGATGCTGCTGGCTCGGGCCGGGCGGTTGGTGGGGCGGCGCACGGCGACCGCGCGGCGAGCTCGCTGCCGCAGGCACGGCAGGCTCTGCCGCACGGCGCGGCGAAAGTTCTGCCCCGTCAGGCAGTACAGCATGAAGTTGATGCCGAAGTTGGTGTGGAATAGCATTATGGCCAGCTGCTGCAGCGCCATACAACGCCCGGTCATGGTCTCCGAGCCCTGCTGTAGAGACAAAGAAAACGGTCATTGAAACACGTCTATGCCGTAACTCGCAGAGTGCAATACAGATTTATAAAATTAGCCGCAGCTAAGTTCACGATGCGCACATTGAATATTAATATTTCGGGCTCGTTGAGTTAATTTTTAATGCATCGGTAACCCAGTTTATTGTTCTATTAGTCGATAAACTAGTTTATGGCTAGTTTTCAATATAAATTCATTTAAAATGTATCAACACCTTTGTGTTTCATATTACAATGCAAGGCTTTCTCAATCTATAGATATAAATGTGCATCTATGAAGAAGTGGTATTTTATTACGTTTAAAATGTTAAAGTTTGTACCGAGGCGTAATGAGCTTATGAAAATGGATCCTGTTTATCGATAAATTGAATATCGTATTTCCAAAGTGTTAGGTATTACAGTCGCCTTGTAACGTCTTATAGCTAATTAATTTGCAAAGCGCAATATAGCATATTGAATTCGCATCTCGTTTGAGCTATTTCTGAGTAAACAAATTTTTCAGGAATAACATTTCACGCACACTGCTCAATGTATAATGCACGTTAACCAGTATTTGCTAATGCGGGAATCGTCCTTTAAACATGCATCATAATCCAATAATGGTATTTACTGAAGCGAAAGATTTGTCGCTGGTTTATTGGATAATTAATCTCTGCTTCAAATATATTATTTCGTTCAGTAAATATGTGAGTGTCTTGTCATCTCATGATACCATTATGATATCATGAGATTTATTTCATTAAGTAGCTGAGAAAATAAATACGTATTAATCATTTTTATTTGCGTTATTGGAACTTAATTATTATATAAATATTGCGTTGTCATTAATTTGCAAAACAAAGCGGAGCAAGCAAACATTGTTTTATGGATATTCTAACAGAAGATTACTTTTCTGAAGGAATAATTACTTCTCTGTAGGAATTATTCTATAAAATGTAGGTAAATAAGAATAAAATATAATATTACATTTCATCGAAACACCTAAATATTTTTTTTAATTATTGACTTCAGATGTATAATTTTAACATGTCTGAACACTAGAAATGAAAAATATCACAAGTAGTTCCCAGAAGCGGGGATGCAACCCGTCTTTAACGTACCTACTCAGAGTTACAATGGTTACAACTTACAATCTGCGCTACCGGGTAGTCAATAATTTTACGTGTACAATTTTTTTATTACCATCCATAAAAAGTAGTACTCACGATTTCTTATTGTATTCGCTATCAATATCCTATATTTAAACACAATTTGCAAAGCTCAGAAAATATATTTCGATGAATCCATTTAGCATTGTTATTTACAATATAATAAAATATATCGGAAACGGAATATTGTGAGAAATATGTCGCAGAACCTAAGTTTCTTTCACGTTCACTAATGCGATCACATCTCAAGGTAACAAATGATAAAATATAAAACGGTATGTGGGTGGAAAATACGTTGTGCCCACTACCCACAACATATTTGAATAGGAGACAACCATATACTGACGCCTTTTCTTGAGTGCTCGTTATTTGATTTCGTGAAGAAAAATATATTGTTAAGTCGCTAGCGGGAAATATAAATGGCTTCCGCATCATTTGGTTTGATGTTTAATCTAATTGATCCGTTGGCGGAGACCTTAACTTTTCAAACATTTCCCGCCTCAAACTGTAACAGTGTGTGTACAGGTGTTACAGTAGCTGTCCTTGTGATCGGATTGTGTCAATGGTGGGTGCCACATTAATTGGCGCTGTTTGCATATTTTCAATTGCGAAGGTTTTTATGAATGAGCCTGGTAATATGTGGGCGCTATATATTATATGATTGAATTTTCATTGATGTTAAATCTTTATTGAAAATAATAGGTAAGTATATTCATCCTTTCAGTTTCATTTTCAATTATTTTTTGTATTTTTATTAAAGCGTTATGCAAAAGCTACCTCGGGATCATTGTACTTACACTACGGCTTCCCGATTGGCGTATTTTTATTTAAGTTCAAGAGATTAGCTTCTTCGAAGCTTCCTCGAAAGTTTTGCGAATCCCGTAAAACATTGCGTTAATCAAAAGGATTTTGCTTAACATTCTTAAGAATTATTGTATTGTTAATTTAACGAAATTGTTAGGATCATTAATATTTAATTACATAAAAAGAAAACATCGTATTATTTGTGTTTTTCATTTGAATTAGGAAAAATATGAAATCTTTAAGCAAAATACGTAATTTAATCAGAAAAACTTGTAAGACCATTAACATTCAGATTATTTTATATTAATTATGCAAAACCCCATTACGTAACTTGTTCTTACGTGAAAATGTTATGTTTTCAGCATTATAAAAACCATTTGTTATAATATTCAACGTATAATTAAATAACAGTTAAACCCGAGTGAAGGTTAATTTGCGGCGGCGCAAACAAAAGAAAGAGCATCTCGTAGCAACGTAGCGTTCACCGTAGCAAGTGCGTAGCGTTGTGGTTACGGCTTGGCAACAGGTGGCTACCCACATAACCAATTGTTGCTTTGTATTGCGTAATGCTTATACTTGTAAGCTTGCGTATTTAAGTACGAACCGTATTATAAAGCAGAATATTATAGAGCTTAGAAAAGTTACACGTTAAAGATAATTAGTGCTCTTGTTGTGAATTACATTTTCGAGATGTAAGAAAACATAATGATTTTATAATATTTTGAACTCAGTAATGAGCAAAAAATTGCTGTTAGATTAAAAAAAAATAAAAAAACGATTAATAAGAAAAGTTAAGTGAACTACATATGATGTATCAGAAACTAGGAAGCAATAAAAATTTGTTGTTAACTAAAATTAAAAATACCTACATTGTTACACTTTCACAAAAATGCGTTACAAAGTTCGGGGACATCGTTCGCAACTTCAATTACACTGTGTATAGACATAGAGCGCCCGCGTATGAGCCGAAATAAAAAAAATCAAATACATTCAGACAGCGCTGCACAGAGATATTTTTTTAAACTCCTTTGAGCCCAAACTTTTATAATTTTCCTGGAAATGTGATAAAATTGTTGTCCGTAAAATTTGTATGAAGATTTTTACACATCGATAACTTTCTTGCCAACGATACAACCTTAGAGAACCGAAGTTCACATCCTTTTCACTATTCAATGTGGTATCCTCAACTTTTGATAAATTTCGTAAAACAATAGATAAGTCCAAGACTATTATTGCTTCCTATCAACGTGGAACTCCCTTCCTGTCACATAAAATTAATATGTAGAAGCCGCGAAGCCTACACGCAACCGTTTCGCATACGCCAGCTGCTTATTATATTAGCGATGAGCTTTCTAATCTAGCAATATGTCCAGTAATCTCATTCTTAAAGCACATCCACAATTTAAGAATCTAAGAATTTAAAACTCCATGAAAGTTGAGAATTGCAAGGGATTCGTGTAAAACTTATAAATAACACTTTGAAATTGCGAAACATAACCGAGGGAATACCTTGAAATTGGCATAGGTTATGAGGTAATAACAAAAGATCGATGCGAAAGCAATTTTAAACCATATATTATGTGTACTATTCAAACAAATATCACATGTTCTTGCGAAAATGTACAGGTGTAAATTATGTGCAATTAAACGTTCAGTCATTATATATCATTAGTCATGTAGTAGAAATGTAAATAGCGAAAAAAAAATACTTTGAAACAAATAATAATATACGAGTACAAATAATGATACAGCGAAGAAAACAATCCACTTAATCTCTCAATATCGTTATATTGTTATTATACATAAATTATAAGTACTTATATTTCTTATAAAGGTACGCAAAAAGATGAATAAATCCTTTGCATTAAGAACCTTGTATTGGAAAAGTATCTGTTTACCTCGTCGACGATATACTGTTCACTAAAGGATCGAACATTTTTTCATTTTATATTGTTACCAACGCTACTTGGCTCGGGAGATTTGTTTATATTGAATATCAATTGAACTATCTACCCAGATTATAGAAGATATTCTTATATTGAAGCTCAGTTTTATAAAAGTTTGGTTGTTTATTAAATAAATATTTTTTATAGATAAAAGTTATAAAATGTATATTATTTTCTATTGTGTTTATTAACAGGTAATAATTCATTCAAAGCATTGTTCATTTATTTCGTTTAGTTCAATCAAATACATGTTATTTTCATTATTAATAGAGACGTAATGAAACTGTTATTTCGCTATAATTAGTGACAAGTGCGATTAATTGAATATAAATTAACTTTATTAACAACCAATTGGGATAAAGTGAATAACAAAAGTGGCTATAAAATAGTGGTCAGTGAAGAATCGACCAAATAAGAAAAAATAATTTAAGACTGTGTACGGATGTAACCATGATCGTCTACTTCGTATAATGGTTAACCCGTGAGCGCAAAACCGACGCGTCTGGGTTCGCTTCGCGGTGAAGACAAAAAAATGTCTGGGTCTTTCAGGACACAAAAGACTGCTCAATACAAATAGTCGTAGACAAAAATCGATCAATAAAAGAGGGACTGTAAGAAAATTTCTCCTAAGTTCTAGAATACAAATTAGTGTTGATAGATTTATTAGGGGCGTTTGCAATAATACATACATTGTTTGATTTAGCGGTTACAGTACGACAAACGTGTCGAAGAAAGCGACGGATAAATTAATATCCTTTATTGGGAGCGCTTTACGTGTTCCAAACCGATTGCATCGGATACGAGTTACAGAAAGCTTCTTTCGGGTACAGCCTCGGTACAAAACATAATGTGATAATTTGTTAATATGAACGAAAATAAAATTAAATCTGTATTACTCATGGAACTTGTTTATGTTAAATTCGATAAGCGAGTACAAAAGATATGTCGAATTTGTAATTTGTAACAAGGAAAAGACGAAGCTATATAAACTTACCGCGAATGACTGAAAAGTTGCAGCTGAAATAATTGCAACCGAAACATAAGATGTCGACCAATGCGAAAAAAATACTCATAAGTGTCTAATTGACAAAGCTAAGTCCCACGTACACTTGAGTCTTTAAAAAGATGAACGTTTCATTGTAACAAGGTGCACAGAAATAAAATAAAGCGAATAACAAAAAAAATTCAATAGCGTATTGTGTAGCTACAGTTGTTTCGTTCCGTGCAGCAAATAATATTAAAATTTGATCTCTCGCAATACAAGAACGGTTGGAATGGAAATTTTGCACTTCTGCTGAGTAAAACAAAGACGCGCTGGAGCGGGAACCTGAGGTGCTTGCTCGTTTTGAGCACTATAGTGCTTACACGGACCTGGCTGGGCGGGAGATCTGTGCGCTTATGCTTTTCAATCTGAAATTGTTTGTCGTGGTCTATTTTGAGCATTCGTTTCCGTTTGAGGCGCCCTTTGATACTTTTTAAACACGACTTATTTGTCTATTTACGCTTAAAAGTGTGTGTTGGTTTTTTTTTGTCAACTGATTACTTGTAAATTCAGAAATGTTCAATTTGCATTGTTAAGTTTTTGGTGTACTCTCATAGCTATTGGGTTTATCAAGCTATTGCCATTATTTATATTTTCACATTGTAATATCTGTGTGGAAAAGTGGGGATGAAAAACAACTTCGGGGCGTGTATCAAAGTGTGTCGTCATTGGTTATTTTTTTAAATCACGCCGAGCTAAAATGCAGTGTACATTGGGAAAATATGACGGGTCAGAGGTCAATAGCCGCCTTTAGCTTTGTGTGTCGTATTTTCCAGGAATAATTTTTTAAAACTTTATGTTGTATTTATATTGGATGTAAAATATTAAATTTTAACAAAAGACCTTTATTTATATTTTATGTTGCTTCCGCTAAAATGAAATCGTGTTGCTATTCAATTTATGAATTTTTAAAATATAAGTTATTTACGTTAATAATAATCGAGTTTTGTTATTTTTTTTCTTTATCCTTAAAACATTTTTAATTTATCAAAGATTTTTTGTTTATTATTCCCTTCTGAAAAGTACGTTCACAAAGATTTTATTTTTTTGTTAATTTTTTGTAAATATAATATTTTTTACTGATAAATTGGAATATAATTGATTAAAGATATATTGACTCTAGCTACCACACAGCAGACCTCGTTATATAATATATGTTAAATATTTTCACAGGAAAACCGCTTTTTAACTCTTAAATGATTTTCGTTTCGAATAAACAATTAAACATAGAAATAAAAATGACAAGCTTTTTGGAATTGAATTTTTCCATAAAAAAGACAATGCTTTTCATAACTGAATTAGACTACAGTAGATAATTTTTGAAACAAAAAAAAAATCGCAGTCGGATGAAACCCATTAGAAAAGGAGGGGAATATGATGAAAATAAAAGGAAAAATAAATTACGGTCAATCCAAGTTCGGGAAGTGGGAGGGGAGAGCTTTTAAGAGAAAAAAATGGTTTCTCTCGATTTCCGACAAAACTACAAGTCCTACGGAAAAAAGTTCAATGGCAAAGCTGTAGGTAATTAAAAGATCTACAACTTTTGTATTTACAATTTTTTTACATAACCTCAAAATTTAGGTGAAAAATTCAAAAAACCAAGTTTTTGGTTTTTTATTTTTATCTACTTCAAAATTCATTGTTTTTCTACGAAATTTGGTGGAAACTTACTTTATTATGTCCCAAATACACTGTAATTTATTTGAATGAAAATATTAATTTTTTCGCCTTATTTTGAATTAATACCAAAAAAACAACCTAATTTTCAATCGAAAAGTCACCCGTCAAAATATCAGCTTTTTTCAAAAACTTGGGGAGCATTTTATTCATTGAAATCTCTACTTTCATATGGTGTAAAAAAATAAACATTACCATAGTAAATGTTCTCAGGAAATGCATACAAACACTGTGAAAATGAGCTTTTACTAAATCAGGCACACCTCCCTCCCACTTCCCGAACTCGGATGGACCGTAATTTATTTTTCCTTTTATTTTCATCATATTCCCCTCCTTTTCTAATGGGTTTCTTACTTTTTATTATTATTTTTAAAGGGATCTACCCCAGTCTGAATATGTATAATTACTAATTAGAAAAAGAAGCTTATCAGCGTATTAAAGGAGCGATTATATAAACTTTATTCATTCCTTTCAAGAATCGGAAGCGACGATAGACGGTACGCCATTCCGTTGATATAAAATAAAAAATATGGTTAGAATACCACGGCTAGGGCTTTACATTCACTTACAATGGAATTTAATTATTTATTTTTCCACAAGTGCCAATAACAGTGCGATTTGTTCTTGGTTTGTTTTCATTCAATCTTTTCAATGTGGCAAAGCAAGGTAATGGTTTAATTGAAATAAAAATGTTCAATTGTAGATGTATCTTTTATTTTCAATAAGAATCGTTTAATTAAGTAATATTTGTTTGTTGATACCTAATAATGATTTATATTTTTAACAATAAAAATGAACTTATCGATCTGTTCTTTTATGGAAAGTTCACGAAAGTTACACGGCAAAGAAATCTTTAACTAATAATATACAAATTCAAAAACTTGCTGTACTAGTGAACCCTACGTTTAACTTTTGCGTTTAACAATGTGCCGTGTCACAATCAGTCATAGATAAGTGTTAAAACTGTTTCCTGAAGCGCATTAAATGTATCTCAAGGGAACCTGGGGTTGACCAAAGGAAATCCTACTACCGTTGACTGACAGACGCCGCTTCCTTTATAGCCATTGTACATGAAAATAAGATATACCTATTACCTACTCTATTTAATATGTCTCCAACAACGCTTTAGGAAACCGTCAATTTTATTATATACAGTGATTGACAGATAGATGGATGAATGTTCCTCATTCACGCTGGACTCTTTTCTACAAGACTACAACGCATACACGAAATGGTATCACACTGTTAACTAAATGTGTTCCCTAATCTAAACTACATATTCAAATATTACATTTAGGATATAGTCGGATCAATGAAAAATGCCGATAAAAGGGAACCTATTAACCACCTTCAACATAATCTAGACAAGTTATCGGAAAGCTTTCAGACGCGGCCTTCATCACTGAACTATTGTTCTATTTCCGCCGCGGACGAAACATACCTACGTTAAAAAACCCACCACGTTGAATCTAATCAATGTATTATGCACGAAGCCCTTTCGCGTACGTCACTGAGATGATTTAGTTATGTGGGCTATAATGGAAGTATCAAGGCACCGCGTCCGTGCAGACGAGATGCATAAATTACTGCACCGATATCTATATCGGTTAGTTAGTTCTAACTCTAGTCTATAGACTCCTGCATGCCACGTAACCACGCGTGATGTTCCCGCCGTCTGTTTATTCAGCAATTGCTGCTGAGGTAATCGTTTTATGTAACCCGCTATGAGATTCAATGACGGGCTAACCGCCTGTAATCTGATAAGCGTTTTGTACCGCGTACGTACGTCGTGATGCCATTACAAACGATTATGCTACGAAAGCTACGGAAGCTCTACGCAAGTTCTACAAACTTTGTTAATATAATATGACGCTGTGCTTTTCTAAAAAATGTTTTAGTTAGTTATATTATGAATTGGAAAATAAAATAGAATTGTAACCATCTCGTTTTCACTTAAATTTCAATGCATAAAACGCAATGAAACAAACATTCGACAAATCTGCATTACAATAAAAAGCGACGCCATATGTAAAAAGATTCGCATAGGGTACACTCTTTCAAGTTCATACCAGAAGACGACCAACTGCGTATTAATGTATAGATTTATTATATCTATAAAAAAGTTTTTTCTATCTCCAATTTTGTTAAAATGTGACGAAAAAGTTGCGAGATTATCTAAAAGATGTTGCGACTCTTTCCGAATTTACAACTGAATTAATTTAAACTTCAACCGTCAAAAAATAATACTATGGAAAATTTTAAGGTAATAAATACATACTCCAATAGAAGTATATACAAAGTCCACGCAAGTACTAAATCGGTGTTTACCTAAAAATAAGCAACATGCATCAGCAAGCCAGCCTATCCCGACACAATCACATTACTCGTTAATCGCTCGAGCAGTGAAATCGGTTAAAGTTAGTCGGCAGCGACAATCTGCAGATCGAGGGTTCGACGCTGGACGGCCGGGCTAAATTTAAATTGTCACTTTCAATTTATCCGCACATTAACCATGTCACATCTCAAACTTGCGAGCGGCTGCAAACTTAAAAAGTGGATTTCGGTCGGAACACTGAAAGCACTATAAATAGGGACGCGAAATCGCTCGCCGAACTTAATTATTACTTCACAATAACGTTCGTTCATAATAAAGTCAAAGGCCGCCTTTTGTCAGCCGATAGGCAGACGCATCTTCAATATAAAATCGCTCTCAAGATACCTGCCGAGAAAAAGTTTGCAGCAAATTAATTTGGCGTCTCGCATCGCGTCTAGCAAACTTCGGTGGCTTTCAATATACGGCCATGAAAGTAGTCTGCTTGGGAGACTCCCTCGTTTTGGAGTCTGTTAAGCCATAGGAATATCCCATTATGCTAGCAGCTAGGGTAACGTTCGAGTTATTTACGTACGTAATTTAGTTAATTTTATAAGGATGCACGCGAAAAAATATGATGCAATAATATCTGCAAGGGTGATATTAACTCATTATATTTCTTTATTACACTTGATGTTGTTTTACCGAGTTTTTTTAGAGATTAGAGTTTAGTGTAGTTGTAGTTTCAGTTTACATGATGAAATTTGTCTTTACAAGTTAAGTTAATGTATTCTTGTTATCTACGATACTGTGTTTATAATATTTTTCTTTTATTGCGTTTAATTGCAATTATGAACTAATTGAAGAGGAGAAAGACCTTGGTTTTTGTGTAGCAAAACTACTCTACTTTTTTTTCCACGTATACGACAACGATGATGAATAAGTATTTTGGAACTATAATCCACTAAATATACATCAATGTCTCGATTTTAAATTATTTTATTGTCTAAAATTTAGTATAACATGAGTTTAATCGTTCCGTTATACTTTTTATAAAGCCTTATCAAACGATTATGAAAGTTTATTCTTCTATTTTTGTAAATCTTTAATTTTCTTTTTAATCCATACAATGTTTCACGCTTTCAGGACCTGCAAACTATAGTAATAAATAATTTATCGACTCCAGCAGTACGCGCAGTAGTACAGCTTGCTACCCCCAATTTTCCTTTTATCAATTCTCGCAAATTCTACTGGTAACACGTGTGTTAACAGGCTCTTCTAGTTTACGGTCGGTAATTAAATAATTGTGTTTTATTGTGTGTCACGAGTATAATAATAATAAAATTCGTAATACATTAAGTGGGTAGCTTTTAAAATTATTTTTACATGTAGGTAATATAATATTTAGCATTGCATATTACTGCATTACTGATAATGTAAACAAAAATGCAAGCCTATTTCCATCAAACTTAATTGGCTTTCGTTAATATTTTGTAAACATTATAGATTGCCTTAATGAATTCCATCGCGGATCATCCGCGGGAAGTGGGAACTGTTTGTAAGCTGCTGATGAGTGATGCTATTAATTGCATCACTTATTTGTGATCTTGTTATATTGATTGACAGTAGACGGGATTGACTTATTGTCGCATTTTTTCCACACTCGGGAATTTGTATTTTTTATTTGTTAGAATAGCCGTAAGAATGTCCATGAAAAGTAGCATGTTTTTATTGGTGACTTTTTTTTTATATAGTAACCCCAGCAATAGGGCAGGCGACTCACTTGGTGGTAGGTGATAGACGCCGCCCATGACGATCACAGCGTTAGGAACACTGCGATCTTATAGCCGGCTTTAAGGTGGAAGTTGGTTTTTCAGGAAGGTGTAGGCTCTTTGCTTGAAGGTTCCCATGTCGTATTGACTTATTGTATTCCCATGACTTATTATAAAGTTTTATAATATAAGATATAATTATAAAAATATAAGATAAATAAATATTTGTAGGTATACATAAAAGGTTCAAAAAGCCAAATCCCTTCCCGTCGCACAGTAGACGACATCGTTTAAAAATCCCAGATTTTCCACAAAGGGTTCGATGCTTCATTAAAAATGAACGCATTCCAAAAGTTTACAAAGACCGTGCTTTAAATATTCATACAACTTTCAAGTGCGATAAAATATTTCATGCACGCAGCGAGTGCGGATTTTATTTAATGGACACGGTAAATGTTTGCCAACTATGTGTGATTAATAACTAACACTTTTTAGGAATAAAACATTCGCACGTTACTATCTAAGTGCATACGCTATAGAGATTAACGACTCAGATTGCCATGAAGAAAATACTGGCACTAGAGACTATTAGTAGTAAGTGGTGAGAAACACCGTTTATTTGATGAAATATAATTTTCATCCGGCAAGCACGCGAGTGAAGGTCGCCTCTATGCGGGATCTTAGACCATATTATAGCGAAGTGAAAGATTAAAGAGTACAATTGCGAACTTGTTACACCTTGAGCGCATTTTCATAAAAGAAAGGCGTGTTTGTTACACACCACTTATGCCTCGAGAAGGTTAAACGGGTTTTAATGATTTTTTGTTTGGTGGATTTATTTTATTTTACATTATGATGACTTTAAATATTTAAAAACTTTCAAAAAGGTTTACCCGGGTAGAGCCGGAGCGAGCTACTAGTCAGTTATAAAAATGTAGTCTTATAATTGGAATGTCGTTGTGGTTGTCGTCTAACCAAGGCCCGACGGCTCAAGGAAATGCGTCGCACAGAACTTTGTATTTGTGATTGTACTTGTACATCGCTAACCTAAGTTTACCCCTTCTATCCGCCGGTACTTATCGTACATGTGAAGGAATACGAATAATAAATTTATAATAAGTACTTTAGATCGTAATATCTATACTAATATTATAAAACTGAAGTGTTGGTTTGTTTGAACGCGCTAATCTCAGGAACTATTGGTCCGATTTGAAAAATTCTTTCGGTGTTAGATAGCCCATTTATCAAGGAAGTCTAAAGGCTTATATATCATCTCGCTAATAAAAACAGGAGCGGAGCACTGCGGGTAAAACCGCGGAGCACAGAGAGTTTTACTAATATAATAAATGCGTAAGTTTGTGATGAGGGTGGATGGTGGAAACTTTACAATAATATAGATTAATATATACATCAGACTAACAAATGAGTTATAGAAATACTTGATTTGCTTCCGCGAGTCCGCCCGCGGGTTATTTAAAGCTATACCTTTAGTTATGATTAAATTTTTCGAGAAACAGATAGTCTTTAGGTAAGAAAAGGGGCAAACTATTTTTTTTACGTTGATTGAGGGACAAATTATATTGTGTATCAAATATTACACCATCACTCGTGTCTGTAGCAGATTATATATTTTATTGAGAACTTATTAATTATTTGTTATTTCGATTATATGTAAGCATATTCTGAAGCTCTTTTTATACATTTAATTAAGTCAAATATCATTCCGAATAGAAATATAGTTCTGACACCTATATCAATCACATTTACTTTACTTGTCAGTTTTTACATATTATATCGCTAACTTGAAAACCCGTACCCGCATCCTTATGATTGCCACCAAACAGGCTACTTACTACCATGTGTAAATATAGAACCCATTACTAGCGTTGCATACCTACTACGTCAGTAAGCCGCCGGCGATGTTTTCATAACTTTTACATTGTTTTACTAATGAATAATATCTACAAAATTGCACTTCCTACGAAATGGTAACCCTAGCCGTTGTTCATTTAAAATATTATAGTATACTCTAAATGTTACTCGTTAACAATTTCATAAATTGCACTCTCCAATTCACAAAGACTCGGCAGCGAGAAACAACAGTTTATGATAATTTTATGTGAACGTTAAAATATAAGGCTATTAGTGTCATTCAAAGCGCGTTTAAATTGAGAACGTCAGAAAGTTGAGTTTTGTGTATTTGTCTAAAACTCTGCATATACAATGCGAAGCCGTAACCGAATTACACCTATTAGAGCAGTAGGGACGACCACGGCTAATTTAAAATTCATGCTCATAAGATGTTTAGTCCATCATTTCAATTACAGTCAAAGCAACATAAACGCGAAAGTTTTATGCCACTCAAATGCGCTTCGCTGGCTGAAGGCATGGCACCTTCGTGAAATATATATTAGACAATTTAAAATCGATTATGGCTTGGATTAATCATTGATAGTTTGTGCAACGATACAGATAGCACATTAAAGAGACTAGCGTCACACCTTCGCTGGGGTACAATATTTAATAATCTTTAGCATTTTTAGCACTAAGGCCGTGCGTACACTAGCGCTTCACAATCGCGTTGATGCATTTAGAAAGAAAATATAGAATAAAATTGCGTCGCGTTGCGTCTGTCGATATACTTACCAAATCGTAGGCGTAAGCGATGATCCGCAAAGCGTAGCCGGGCAGGTTCAGGATGACGAACACAGAGGACACGATGAGCAGCATGCGGGTGACGCGCTGCTGCGAGCGGGGACAGCCGACCAGCCGAGACTGCCGCGCGTGCTCGCTGGCCGGCGTGCCCTCGCTGGTCGCCGTGCCCTCGGCCTTCATGAGCTGGTGCCGCGCGCGCTCAAGCCGGCACACCCCGAATATTATCCACACGTTTAGCAGAACGATCAGGCTCAGGGGGATCGAGAAGGACAACATCGTATCCACGAGATTGAAGCGCGCCGCGTGCTCGAGATACTTGCGGTCTATGTTGCAATCATCGCTGGTGGAGATCGCGAATTTCAGCACCGGGAGGTTTATCATCGTCGCGCCGCCGGACAGCAAGATGATGACGTGCCGAGCGCGCTTAACCGTGCACCACGCGTTGCGTCGCAACGGGTATATTACCGCGACGAAGCGCTCGATGGTGAACGCGACCACGAGCCACGCGCTCAGGCAGCATGACACGTACGACAAATACACGAATATCTGACAGAAACCGCCGACGTAAAATATGGTCGTCAGGCTCACGGAGCTCAGCCAGGGAGCCAAAAGTTGCAATAGAAATATCGTATCCGAGATCGCAAGGGCGGAAAGATACTGACTGGTGGACTGCAACCGTAATTTACTATTAAAAAATACGTACACGGACAATAAATTGCCAATCGAGCCGAGAAGTATTAAAATCGGGGTATAATAAACGAATAACGCATGAGCCACCAAAGAAGCAACGTGATCGAAATAAGTTTGGTTGAGGAAAGTTTCGTCACTAGTGACGTTAGAATGATTGGACGTAGCCATGGCGCGGCGTACGCCCGCCGCGCCTTGCCGAGGGCTACTGGCGGCGGACTGACGAGCGAGAGCTCTCGCCGGCACCCGGCACGTCCTCCTCGCGCGCCTCACCTGAAGCATGTGCCCGTCGCGGCTGCAGATGCTGGCCCGCGGTACACAGTACGAGGGTGACCGCCGGCCCGCCGGCCCGCCTCTACTCGCACCCACCTACTTTCCGCCCCGACCGATTGGTCCTCACGACTAAATTCGTTTCCGCCGTAGTTTCACTCGCTCCTACATCGTAGCGTCTCTCGACTTGCAATTTTACGTGTTATATAAAGTTTTGGCATGATCTCTATTCTCCATATTACAGTTATTAACATATTTCGTTATAAATTATATTCCGCAATACTATTAGGAGATATCTTGCGACTTTAATTTATTTGAGCGCGTTGACGTTTATGTCTAACATTTATTCTTAAATATTTAGTTACGTCTGCATAATCCATACTATCCATACTATCCATACTAATATTATAAATGCGAAAGTAACTCTGTCTGTCTGTCTGTTACTCAATCACGCCTTAACTACTGAACCAATTTTTATGAAATTCGGTATAGAGATATTTTGATACCTGAGAAAGGACATAGGATAGGTTTTATCCCGGAAATCCTACGGGAACGGGTTTTTCTTTGAAAACGCGGGCGAAGCCGCGGGTGGAAAGCTAGTATAATTATAATTTCAATAATGCGAATTTGTTCAAGCATTCTCAGGGTTTGTTATATTGTTATTATATAATGATTAAAGATAATAATTAATTAATAAAGAATTATGTGTGAAATCATTATCTAGTCAATTATAAGTTTTTACGATATCGTAGACTGATACGCTATAACTTTAAGTACAATAATTATATTGAATACTATATTACAATTTTACTTAAGTAATATCCGAAAGTGTGTAAGCGATAAGAAGACAAAATTTCAGTGAGCTTGTGCAACAAGTGTACACTCTAAACACCTATGAACGGGAAACTTGTTCTTGGAGAACAAAATAATAAATATACTACTTGCGACAATGTATTACATTCGTGTTAAGAATTTACGTTGTTTACGCTGTCTTTTAAATTCGAGTACAATAATTGTATGGTAATTGTGTGGTAAAAATGGAATTAGTATTTTTATTAATTCTACAGTTAATAACATAATGCAATTCTCTTTTTTAATGTATTTCTAAAAAGAAAATTATTAAAGATGTTAAAAATACCGTGAAAAAGAATTGTAAAACAAATGAAATAAAATCCTTTGTATCCAAAATACAGACTTTTCTTATTGAATGTTATTTTATTTGTCCTGTTGCAGGGCAGTGGCATTGTATTTTCACTATTTTTTTTTTTCGTTCGGTTTAGTTGTCGTCTAAGTCGTAGGCGTTTATTATAAGCCAGTATGTATTTTTTTTTGTATGCCATTAACCTCACAATCTTTATAATTTGTTTAAAAAATAAATTTATTATAATCAATTTACAATACTTTCTTTCATATTTCATTCTTGTATATTCGAATCGTTAAATAATCTATACTAATAGGTATTATAAAGCTGAAGAGTTTGTTTGTTTGATCGCGCTAATATCAGGAACTACTTACTGGTCTGATTTGAAAAATTCTTTCGGTGTTAGAAAGCCTATTTATCGAGGAAGGCTTATAGGCTATATATCATCACGCTAAGACGAACAGGAGCGGAGCAATGCGGGTGAAACCGCAGACCACAACTAGTTAGTCATAACTCCGAAAATTATTAGAAAGACATGTTTGTTTATCGTTTACCGATATACGTTTATCCGTTTGATTACCTCGTTTGTCGTTCGTATTATAGGGAAATCGTTCTTAATTATAAGTTTGAGTATTATATTTCTAGTTATAAGTTTTTAAATGACTGTTGTGTAGAGGGAAGTTTCCCTCAAGGAAATAAAGAGCAGACCATCGGCCGTCCTGTACATTTTTACCTTTTTATGTTAACGTTGCTTTTTTTATTAAGTGATAACAGTGGTTAGGTAAATCGTGGGTAAATCGTTTTATGAACAACAGGTATATTCATTTTATCTTCCCTTAAAATACATACTGTGAAGTTAGTAATTATTATTAATATAGAGGCATAACAAACTTCTCAGTCGTTTTTAAAGAAAGAAAAGAAAATAAAGAAAGACAGAAAATAAATTTATTGCCAAAAACCACAGCCAAAAACAATACATAATTTCTCTTTTAATTAGGCAAACGAAAATAAAAGGATCATATTATATTATTTCTCAAATATTTATCGGATTCATTTCGATGTTTTTACAACATACAATTGCTACAGACGAGGTGAAGCGCCTTATTAACAAATATAAACACCCACCTTTGTTTTTGTTTTGACTTTCTTAAGTGTACACTTGTTTTGATTGTCACATGTAATTGTACACCTTTAAGTTTTACCTTTAATATTTATTCTATCTTTTGAAATATAAAACTGCAAACGATATACGTACGTATTTTGTACGGCATCTGTGTCATACTATTTCTATACTGCTTTTAAGCCATTATTCCGCAACGCCGTACAAAAATCATGGAGACAAGGGGAGAAAATCTCTACCTGAACCTTCGAATTCTCATCTGCACTCAGGTGGACAGCTTACAAGTGACGTCATAGTGCTGAATCTTATTATTTTATGCTCTTATATCATTCTAGATAGGTCAGGTGGTGGGTCAAATGACCCATATTTTTTTCAACATGGGCCTGTAGTCTATTCGTTTTTATTTCTCATATAGTTACACTCGATCTTACTATATACTCGATGTTCATCCATTTAATTGGTATTAGAATTTTTAGGGAACTCGGAACTATTTACTGAACGAAGAATTAAATCGTGTCTTCGTGTTAGTACAAAGCGCTCAATTATATTAGACATGTTGCGGTCGATATATCGTTTCTGAGAAAAGCATGTTAGAATTGATTGTGCAATGTGCAGGCTGTATGGTAGGTAATTTTGTTTTAACATAGTATATGATACGCTTTTTAATAAATTATTTATTTATACATGTTAGTTTATTTCTTTAATAATTTTAATAAGATAGTTTCATTTTTTTTTATTAAGGGTTCAAATAACTAATTGTTTACAATATAGAATTAGTCTGTGTAGGTGTCATGAGAAAAATTATTAAGTATTAGTTTTATCTCATATTTATTACAAAAGGAAATATGTAAGGAAAACTGTATAGTGCGTGTCGGAGTACACACGTGATGCAATCGAGGTGTCGTAGCAGCGGACCGAGCCATCTTGTAACTGGTCCATTGTAAAGATTCTCAGTAAATAACTATAAATAGGCAACACATTGTGAGTTTCATCGACAGAAAATTGCAAGAAAACCTAATAAACGATGATATTATATCGTTGAATAGATACGTTTATGTCGTGGAAAATTTCTAGGATCTAGTTACTATTCCGTCGTTCATATTTTATTCTTCATTAAAAAATTACATGTATGCTTAAAAGTAAATAAACAAACACGACGCAATACACAACCATTTTAAAATTCCATTAGTAAATCGGTATTTGAGTATTGTAAATGTTAGTTGAATTAATTTATTCTCTATTTGCATACAAAACAAAAACATTTAACTTTAATAAACTAATATAGATACGCCAAACAAATTACATGCACTTCATTAGCGCAAAAAATATTATATTCAGTGTAAAAGTTTACCAAAACTGTTTATTAAGAAATATCATTCAAAGTATTTTACCTACGTACATTTCAATGATTTGTCTACTGTAATCATCGCAACGCCTAAAAATGACACCTTCTATCATCACTTCAAGCTATAAACTTTTGTCAACAAATCTCCACCTAAATAAAGAAAGCAATAACTCTATTATACACAAAGCATTATTATTATTCGATTTGACCGCCTCCTTGGTACAGTGGTTGACGCGTGTGGAACTTCACTTATTATTGGTATTAATAACATTTATCTGAATTATTTTATTACGATACTATACAGTATACAGAGATTACTTTTCCATTTCCACATACAAATGCTTCAGCCAGTGATCTATCTTACGGAATAGAAGTTTGAATTAATTTCCCGCCTATATTAACATAACAATTACGTCTCGATAAAATCATACTTCATTTATTGTCACGCCCTGCTTACTGCAAAATGCGAGTAAAGTGTGATGTGACTGGCTAAATTCTAAATAGCATTCATAAGGTAATTTTTATTCGTTTTATCATTAGACTGAAAGTGCTGTTGAGACCTATAAGTAACGTACCTAATAGTATGTTATATTTTATTAAATATCTAAATACAACAAATTAGAATGCAGAAACGCACTTTTAAGTAGGTACCAATGTCTTTTTTCATCAAGGATTTAACATAAGTACTATTCTGCTTTTAACTCTTTTAAATAAAGCAAATTGTAACTTTTGCAGAATTATTTCGACTTCTACCTATAATTTTTTGGGACCAACTTCCAACCCGTGATATAACAATTGTACAATTAGTGTAAAACCAATGGTAAATAAAATGGCAAGATATAACCCGATTACACAGTGCGAGGGCTAGTAATTGCGAATGAACGTGACGGACGCGCTGCAAATATGATAAACAAACTGCTTAATATTCCATTCTAGCATTGCACCGAAACACGGATCAGCGGCCGCCGAAGCGTGCCACAATTGCTTCACTAGAGATCTGCGAAACCGTTTTGCGAGTACTTTTAGCACCAATAATCTTAGCACCACAAACTCGAACGCTTTCAGCTGCTTTGAATAAGAAATCTCCCAGCGCTCTATTGATTCAAAGCTTACGCTCATATTCGGAGCAGCGATTCTTTTATCTAACATTTGCAGTTACCAACTTTTCCACCGGCTCTCAATTAAGCCGAACACAATCTTCATGATTTAATTTAATTAATTGGTTTGATACGAATATAACATTTTGTAAATATGAAAACCGCACATATTATATAGGTATGTATTAATTAAATTAGTGCAGTTAATTATCTAGATGCGTATTAACGTGATTAAAATTTTCATCGGAGTTTACGTTTAATAATTGTTTAGGTTTATTATTTATATTAGTTAATTACCTATCACAATTATTGTTAGTGTCTGAGTTTCTTCAAAGTCACTATAAAGAAGGGCTGGAAAAATCAATTCCTGTAATTACTTATTGAATGCAGACTGTCAAAGCCTTTGCTTTCTTATTAGAAGGAGAGTGTTTCACTTTGCTGCTAAGAAAAATGATGCAACAGGGTAATTGGAACTTAAACAGGGCTTCTCTTATACCCCGTTTATGATAAAAATATATTTACTAGTATTGAATCTTACACGTGCGTCCTTTCTATGATAAAGTATTAACTAATTTAGCAACGGGTTCCAATAAACTAACTATAATATCTAACATACAATGCGTGTTTCGTTAAAAAATCCTTATAAAATAAATCTGTTGATTACTAAACTTTAATCACACCTCTGCCCACACGTTTACTGTCCATCGCTCAGCTTCTAGGTTGCACCAAGTCAATCGAAGTAAATGTGTTTTATCTCAATTTGCATAACAAATCACTCGAAAGACAATCGATTTGGGGACCCAGTGGGTCACACGTGTAAGTGTCGCATGTATTTCATGCTTGTTGCAGTAGCGATGTAAGCTCGGGTATCAATACAGTACGCTTTATGCTATATTTAGTATGGTTAGTAGGTAAATCGGGTTATGGGACATTAATAGACAGAACTTTATTGTCTTATTGTCATTTTTAGTATAAAAATAAACGCTAGTCGAAAGACGTGAGCCCTAATCCCTCTTCAAGATCATGTTTTTGTATTATTTGTAGTTATAAAATGATTCGATAACACGAAACTATTATCATGGCTTTTGCAGAATTGTATAGTGTATACGTATAAACAAAACAGATGTTTACGCAATTCTGGAAAACTCATTTCTCCAGGTAAACAATACATACAAATAAACAAGATTATTGCAAAAAAATAAATTTGTACGTTACAAATCTGGTTTTATATATTCAATTTTCAATACTTCGCGATGTAAAGATCCTCGTAAGCTACTTATCTACCAGCTGCCCCGCGTTGCTTGATATAAATATTCTTTTCCATCTGTACTATATATTTTATTAAAAATTGTCAAGTTGTTGTGTGTAGTTATATATCTATAGTATTCTTAGATAAATGGTCCTAAGAGAACTTTTCATTTCGAATCAGTACCTAGTTCGTGAGATAAGCTCGTTTAAACAAACAATGAAAACTCTTCAGCTTTATTATATTTTACCGTCCATTCAGCTGAAATAAGTTTACCGTTAGGCTCCCTCAAGTGTACCACAGCTCGTCTTTGGCTTTGCTCATCCATCTGCAGAAAAAAACTATCTACAAATAGTTGATCAGGGCAACGTAATTTCAACAGTTACTTATCACCCTACAAATCAAACAAGTTTACAACTTATTTTAAGACCTATCGAAGACAAATGGCGTAGAAATATGGCAAGCCAACTATGGCAATAAACACTGTTATATACGACATTTTTATCTAAAACATTTTCGTATACCTCATTATCGTACGGACAACTAAAATTACATTCTCTTACAGGGTCAGAGAAGGGACGTGGCACCCTGGACGTGCTCCTCTGCACGACGTACTGCCGCTCGCAGTTGTACCTGTCCCGTCAACTATCACAACTACACCCAGAACTTACCATGCCGATGTTCTCAGGTGAGTTCACTTCAGTATTATCTTCTTGCCATATTATATAGTATGAAGCTCGTTAGGTAGGTTCCGATCATTCATAACGCGCTGGAAAATTTCCATTGAACATGATCTCAAACGCTCATAGTTACAATGCAAATAAAATACTGAAGAATAACAAAATGTTTTTATTAATACAAATAAGTGCTCACTGAATCAATCATATAACATCTGCTTGTTGATTTATCAACGAAAATACTTTTCATGGCAAAATAAAAGTATCGGTAAATAATGTTTCAATGAGATTTTTATTTGCCAACCGTACTTGTATTGCCAATCTCGATGTATTCACACGGCGTCGACATTCGACAGGAAATAATGTTAAGCCTAGTAGCCACTGTAGTTTACCATTCCAATTTCGCGTCTCTCACTATGTTTAGTTTTGTTATCGCGCGTGTGTACCCGGCTTTACACGTGACATTATACTCCTGTGGCCGAATAAACGCTGGGAGCTATCATTGACGAAATTAATTACGATGTTCCAATACTAATTTTGAATTGAGATTTCAAGTTGATTATTGCAGAGGGTATGATGAAATAATATTTATCGACTATATGCAGCTAGTACTCTGAAGGGATTAGTTTTTCATCGCCGATGATTTAATTGCTTTCTAACAGCGAAATATTATACATTCGATCCGCTTCCACCGGATAAAATTTTATTTTTGCTCGCGTTAGGCGCACTCCTGCTAATGAAATTTATTGCTAAAAATTACAACACCCAAACGTTCTATCAAACAAATATCAATCTAAAATGTATTATGTTGGATAAGAAATACAAGGAAATAAATGCGTTTCTTATACAAATGGAACACAATAAAAAAGTTGTTCAAGAACAGTCCAAATGAAGAAAACCTATGTCTCAGGCGTATTCTTAACCCTAGATTACTACCCTTCGTCGATTCGACGACGCGTCACCAAAAAAATCGCTATAACTTTTACGCGCGCGACCGTATGGTTTTCTAACTTCAGCTAATCTCAGCCGACCCATTGCTCTTGCGATGGACGGTAGTGCTTTGTGTGTGGAAGGTCCACACGCGCTGTACCAGAAACCATGGCTCGTCACATCGACGAAGGTTAGTATTAACGTAACTTTTCGTACTATTTAGTTAAGTTAAAATTACGTTATTTTATCTTTTATAATGGTGCCTATTATTTTATTTTTTAGATACGATTCATGTGTTATTATTAGAAGTCGAAAGCGATGAGGAAAATTCATCCGCGAGAGAGCCTGAAGACCATTTTGAGGCTGATGAGGCATGAAATGGAGTGGGTGATGATGAAGTTTCTATTGTAAATAAAGAGAAATTTCCAGATCAAGATTATGAGGCATGTAGTAATACATCTGCCCACGTTACATTGAAGACGAAAAACGTAGCACTTCAGCTGACCCAAGTGATTTGATTATAAGACCATCACGTACCATTCTTCTTGGGAAAGATAAACACATATGGTCACCACAATAGTCAAGGTCACAAAGCAGAAGGCCTTCAAGGAACATAGAAACATAACACGAGGGCCTGTACGGGTTTTTCAAGATATTTTAGATCCTCTTCCATGTTTTTCAGGTATAATTACTGATGACATTACTGATACTCTGCGGGACTCAATCACATAAATTTTAAACATGACTGAGACTGAGCAAAGTAATGATGCTTATGTCCCTCCACAGCAAAATAAAAGAATCATAAATATGCTATATGTCCCACCGTAAAGCAAAGGTAGACTAAAAATAGGTGCACTAAGTGCAAAAAATCGTTGTGTGCGGAACACAAACTTGATGTGTGTCACAAATGTTTTAGATCCTAAGCTATTATCAAAATTATATTTTTTATTAATTTTTCAGATATTATTTTTACAATTAAAAGTTTATTTCGAGCAATTTAGTGGTATATATTATGTGTACGAATTTTTCAAAAATTTTAAGAACTTTCATAAAGCATGTAAACTATGATCTCATTTTGATGACTGTTTCAATAAAAAATATGGTATTATAAGTATTTTAATATTTTTATATGTAGATTAATACATTGTCCTTATAATAAAAATATAACTACAAATATATTGTTTTAATTAAACCCCTTAATCCCCTCCAATAAAAAGCGTAGTCGAAGCGACGAAGGTTAGTATTAAACGGTGAAAAATAAGGTTAGTGTTCTAGGGTTAACTTTATTATTTAGCCTTTTATTTATCAGCTTTCATAGAGTCCATTAGGACTCGACATTTTAATCCATATTAACCCTCCAGGTGACACGGTGCATTGTAGCGGCATAGCATTTTTATTTGAATGACTTTTCAGAGTTCATATTATGTGGATGTCTCTTTATGCTGCTTTATTTTGTTTGGAAAGGATTTGTGAGTCTGTGCTACACTTATACAGAATTGCCTCTTTTGTTATTATAGAAGCGACAAATATAAATGAAAGTCGTATTAGCTACTCCTGCACTTATAACTCAAGAACGGCTGAACCGATTTAGCTGAAAATTGGCAGGGAGGTAGTTTAGAGCCAGGAGAAGTACATAGGATACTTTTTATCCCGTTCAACAACGTCCCCGTGTGACTTGACATGAAACGTCAGTCACTATGAAACGTGGTATAACAAAAAAAGAATCAGACTTGGAATAACAAAACGCAAATGACAGCTATGTAATTGACGTATAATGACAGATATGTAATGACGTATAGATGACAATTTGATATTTGTAAGAAATCAACTTCGAATGCTACGTAACCTGCTGAAACTTACGGACCTCGAAATATAAATAAATATTCTCTATGGGTACAATTTTCTATCTATAGACTTAAGAGTACTTTCCTGTTGAGCAGTATAAAATTCCACTCTGTATATTATAAAACAATTAACAATATTAAAACTTTGTATGCTTTACGCAGAGATCACAGCCCGCTTCCAAACGGCTCGGACTGAGGTGCGGCAACTGCTGCTCCAGTACTTGCTGCCGTGGCTCGTCAATATCGAACTGCTCGACCCAAATGTACCACCGGCAAATCCATTGTCCTATATACAGGTAAGTCAATCTCAAAAATTTGAGGTGAAACTTCGTAAACTTCGTTTCGCCTCGTAAATATCGTCACGTAACTACAATTTCGGTATCTTTGAATTTTGCCAAAGAAGTTAAACTTCAGACATGTGTGTTCGGCACACACTTTTTTTCAATTAGACTTCTAGAAGCACATGACATAGTTTTACCATTTACGACCGATTCGGAAAGTAGTATCTATGCATAAAAACCGTAAGATAACTAGATACTTAATTACCATATTTGCTCTTTTAAAATTATGTCAATTTTACATTTTAATTTTACATAATGGGGATGTACAGTATTATTAGGCATTTGTTTCTTGGAACTGCTCTTTAGAATATGAGATTAATATACTGGTATTTGTATGTAGATGGTCTAGGAATCTGCTTCTTGGAACTGCTTTTAGATTATGAAAATAATATAAAAATTAGGTGACGGAATCTTGGCTATGTGTTTATTGCTCGCTGCTAAGGCTGTGTTATTTTTATTTATTAAGGATAAGTTTCATACTTTTTTATAGTTAGAAAGATTTTTCATAATTTATAGGTAGGGAACGTGACAGAGGCGAATATAATTTATTCATAAAAATACCTTTTTTTCATTGAGGTAAACTTTAAATTAAGCGAAATTACAATTCAACTCCATTTAACAACACGGAGTGTATAGGAAGCTCACAATTACAACATACACTTCGCCGTCCCCGGAGAATAAAATGATAATCGCCATTACCATAGTTTTATTGCTATGCCATATTTGAAGCCTACGTAGCCTAATACATCCATACATTTTTTTTTTGTAATTTTTCTCCTGAATAATCCACAAAGTTATAAGATATTACAATAATATTTACTGCTTTTTCCCAGTAGAAGTATGATAGTGAAAAAGTTTCTTAACTCTTAATATGATAATAACTTTTACAATAATATTCTCGGAAAAACGACGGCGACTTTCAAATTAACCTTTAGTGTATACCCACATCAAAGCTAAATCCGCAGCACACAAATGGCAAATATAATAACGCACTACATAAATCGAATCAAACATCATAACCCCTAAAATGGACGTCAACGGTCAAAGACGCGTCTGTCAGCCGCGGGCATGAACCGCGCGGCGCAATCAAAACAAATAACAACGCACGGTAGCGCTTACACCGCTTTGTAGTTTTCATTTCCTGCGTGCCGTTTGGCCAATACATACGCAGACTCCAATAATTGAAGGGGACCTTGTTACACGATATTAGAGTTGTAGCTACGCAAATTAATCGATTAATAATGAATCCCTTTGTGCAGTGACAAAGGATTATAAGATATGATACGTTTTGGAGGACGTGCACTTGATATGATTAGTCGTTGTGATGTATTTCTATAGTATAGGTATAGGAAAAATTAATGTTCTGAATGAAATGAATGTTGTTAAGAGAAAGATGTCGGTGGAATTTTCTTATTATTTTTAAGTCTTTTCCTTTATTATACTCATAGATATTTATGCATATAATCAATTTACTGTCAAGAAGAGAGAGCCCTTCTGACATAGTTTTATAAACTTATTAGAAATTTCTTTAACCTTTACTTGTCGTTTAATTTGATGCAAACATTATATTTTTATATTTATTTCCTCTTGCTGTCCCTTCATCTATACCAAATTTGTGTGGTACAAATTTGGTATCTTATTACGACCTATCCCAATGTTATTGTGTCCCCTGGCTCCCCCAAAGCTAACACGAATGAAGTGACGACGGCGGATTTATGACTTGCGACCCCAGCGCGGACACATCACAGGAAAGCCTTATAGATAATTGTCAGTTTATGTATTGCTTTCATCTGACCGAAGGGGCGGCCGGCAAATTGTCTGCCTCGGGCGATCGCTCTCCGACACTATTTACATAATATTTTGTATTGCATCGGGTAAATATTGTTTCGGCGGTTTTCATTACGATCCCGTCTGGCGCTGATTTTCAGTCATAACATGCCTGTTTTTACGAGGCGCGCATGCTTAATTAGTTTCCATGAATGGAGTATGCGGCGCGGATCAGTGCACCGCGTGATTTTACCCATTGTTTGATACAAATGAATAGTGACAATCTAGACGGGCAGAAAAAATATGTTATGAATATTGTATAGTCTACCGAAGCCCCATAAATACTGATTTAATAATAAAGTACCTAATGGCGACCTTTTCAATAAAGGAATCAGATAAAAAAATTCCCTTCAATTAAAATTAAGTCTTGCTTTCTAAGGCTATGTAATTGGGCTCGGCCTCTATTTCGGAATCCGTAGAAGCTCCAGTTATCAAAAGCGCTGAATCTGTGACGAACTTGTGTAACCTTGAAGTCGTTATACTTGTATAGACTAAGATTCCTACTCTCGGAATACTAAGAACGTAACCCACGCTGCTCGTTTCTGGAAGATTTTTAGTTTCAGTCGCTTGATGATAGTTAACTTGGACTACCTTATTCTAATAGAAGTGAATTTGATTGTCACCTTTTGGCAATGTTTATCAACTTCCTATTCATCTTTATTAATTATTTTAATTATTTCATCGTCCTTATCTCCTTATATTAAATGCATGAATGTGTAGGATAGGTACTCTGATTTAAAAAATGGTGTTTAAAACTTACATCAGCAAAATATTATTTTCATTTACGTATAATTTTCCTGTAAAGAAACTACAAGTATTTGAATTGCAAATTTTATTGAAAACAAGTATCGGTTATTTCTAGAATATTCGTTAATTGAAGACGCCTGCAATCGTTGAAACTGCGCTCAAATTGTTTGTAAGCAACCATAGACAAACTGTTACATTGGCACTTTGAGGTAACTCAGCAACAGACGAGTTGATTTCAGAGCAGAATAGTTTAATAAATACTTTGATTTTATATTATTTCAGTTAGTACAACTAATTGCCACTCGTTAGCCTGATGGATCTTGTTAACCAAAATTAACTCATAATGGAACTAATGGATTCTTATTAATTAAAAAAATTACCCAAACGAATCTATTAACGTTGTAATTTAGCTTAGTTTCAGATTTTCTTTATTATTCTAGACGACATTATAATAAGATCTTTGTAAAAAAATAAATTCACAATTTATTGTTCATATTTTATATCAATTTACCTACGCTTATCAAATAAATTATGGAAAAATTATTTTCATTAAACTTCCTCCCATGTCTCGTCGGAGAAAAAAGGGCGGAGTAAAAAACATATTGAAAATAACACAGAGCTTCCGCACGGCTACATGTTTCGTCTTTGTTAATTATTTCGATGTTCTCGTGGTCATGTTGTATGCTTTTAAGTTACATCATACCTCATAAAATGCCCTAACCTTTCTCACGTCTTTATAAATGACGGTTTCGAACTTGTGATCTAAATGTGTATAGGTTTAAATGATCTACCGTACTAGAGTATAATGTATGCTGCGCTTTTTTAGAATTAACACAAAAACATTTTTAGAATTTTTGCAATAATTATAAGCAACTCACCTTTCTTGAGAAAATTATATACTCATATCAAGACGAGAATAATGATACATGTTTTTTTTTTTCTTATTTTATTTCTCTTTCTCTTTACATATGTGTATTTAACAACAGATAAACCTGTATCAAAAATTTGCTTTATCTGCTAGTTGAAGATCCCAATGACATTTTATTTGAATAGACATATAATCGACTTTGGACCTTAAACCATGCATGACGATGAGTTGTAAAAATTCCAAAAAGTCTTTGAACAATTCTTTAAACTAAAACAAAATTGACTTTACGTGGTCTTCTGTATTTTGCCTCTTTCAGTCCAATATTTGCAATCTAAACCATTGATCTAAACACACATGTTGTCACTTGTTGCACGCAGTACTACGGCGCGGAGGGCGGGCGCGGCGCGAGGCGGGAGGGGCTCGGCTCCGTGGAGGCTACCGAGATGGTGCTCAACAACCTGTTCTATATCACGGTGAAGGTAAGTCAGATTGAGTGAGGAGCATTATGATGTCGCCAAGGGAATGTTTGCAAGATGTTACATGACATTTTTCTTTTCTGCTGACTGTAGTAAGGATGTTTTGGCGATGTCACTTGTAACATTTTTCTTCTTGCGTTCTACTGTTTATGACTGTACCAAGATATGCTTCGTTTAAGTTATATTATGTGTAGAGTATATGATACATAAAGTCGTAGTATAAAAACCAAGAAGTGATTTTTTTACATTAACAATGACTAGACCCTTAGCCCAATTATGAAACCAAAAACATCAAATGTTTTTTTCTCTTTCTTGTTCAGAGGATTAATTCACACAATATTTGTTATGATCTTAACCCAGCATCATACATGACGCGGTCTCAATTTATATTAATATGTAATTTTTCGCGTAGGTTAAGCATACCTTAATATAGCCGAGTTACGATTGAAAAATTATTCTGTTGTATGAATTTAATATAGAATTTATTTCCTTTATCTTTTGTAGCGTTTTCCTTATTGAAGGGATGATGGGTAATAAGAACAATATACATACAGGTGTTCTTATGTGTACATATAGGAAAATTTCGTAGTTGATCTCTCTCACTCTGTATTATTAAACTTATTTCCTGCTTCTGTTTCGAAAGCGTAAATAAATATTGTCATTTATTTTTTCAATATTGAAGGAGATCTATAACAGGGAAGATAGGAAAGACCTTAATTTTCCATAGAGCCTTAATCTAAAGAATTCAAAGCAGTACATTACAATGTAATCGTGGTTCTTTTATAATCTTTCTAGAATAATATTAAAATATACTTGTTTATTAAAAACACCGCTTAAAAGTACTATATCAGATTTAGCCTTAACAAAATAAACTAACAAGGTAGACGAGTTCCGAAACAAATTGAACGCATACCGACATTAGAGTTTTGACGAAAATATTTATGAAATTGCGAAGTGAAATTTGAGTGCAACAGTATTGCAGAGCACTCGGGAAATTTACGAACTTTTTAAAATAGACACCGGATTTTCACATTTATCCATGTCCTTTACGAACAGCTTTTGCTCATATTAGATAGCCAATATTTGTAAATTTTATTTTCGCTCTTCTTCAGTTCAATTTGATTCGTAATATATGTAAGTAAACTATAGTCGAACTCGGGTCTACTATAATATTTAATTTTTATAAGTGATTAATTAATTTATTCAATTTCATCTACATTGTGAGCATAGAAAATTCTAACGAAATAACTAATAAATACCAATTCATAATATGACTTCCTTTTTTCAGCAAGAAATTATTGATATTGAATTGAAGATTACGTTGTCTAGCAGACTAATTGGTGGCTTATTTTTCATGTAGTGAAGCAATAGAAATAGTTTTTCGTTAATGTGATAAAAATTGGAAGTTTCTAGTAAATGTGTTATTTTTTTAAAATCTGTACAGAAAATCTAAACGTAGAGTTATGAGTTTTTTCTAAACTTTTCAACTTTTATAATAATCGTCGCGTGCGGTCAACATACACTCGCATAATTATATAATGAAGAAATATTATGTTGGTAAGCGCATAACTCGAGAACGGCTGAACCGATTTCGTTAATTCTCTTGCATAATATTCCTTGAAGTACGATGATGGTTCTTATGGAGAGAAAACGTAAACATGTACCACGGGCGGAGCCGGGGCGGACCGCTAGTAAACTATAAAATATAAAGAGATGTACTCTGTACTCGACACACCGCAAACACGCAATCTGTCAATGCACACGAGTCGCAAGTGACGCGGCGCGGGCGGCCACTCGACACCCGCTTTGTGCAAATTGCTCTCATTACCACCCGCCCCGCTGCGACTGCGATGTATTATATTGGAGATATATCCACTGCTAACCCACTGCGAAAGATGTTACACGTTTTATATGTAACGTTAAAAAAATGTATAGAAAACTATTTTGTTAATAAAATGTTTATTTAAATTGTATTACGTTTTGTTTCAATAATCTTTAAGATCTTAAATACACTTCTTATTTATAAACACTCAAGATTTTATACTAGTGCATCTAAGAATCCGCCTCAACCAGCTTACATTACAAACGGATAAACCATGGATAAACTAATATTTTACTACTCGTTTAATCGCTCTCAAAGACTAATATGATGGAGAACTCAAACTTATTTCGACACGTAGGTGACTTGACTGTCAAAAGCTTCTCCATATTCAGTTAGCGCGTTGCAAAATTGCAATTCAAATATTGAAATATGCATCGCGAAAAGTACTCGCGGCCGGGGCAAGCCGGGCCGACGAGAAGTAATATCGCCGTACCTAACTAAATGTTCTCAACCATTAGCTGGATCCGCTCTGAGTCTAATTATTCGGCGCAACTACCCGACACAACTAAACAGATTCCCTGTAGATCCCAGATAAAAGGAAAAGTGTATGTGACGCGAGCCGGGCTTTTAATGAATATCTGGGCCCCCGGGACTAGATTAAAGTTGGCGGGAGGGCTCGCTGCACTATATTAAATGAAGCTGTCAATAGCTTTAAACTCCGTAATATGTAGATGGAAGCATAACGCCATTGTATTTGATAAATCAAAGGATTTAACTGGGGTCATTTTTTTTTAATTTTGTCCTTTTTTTCTAGATTGCCCGGATAATTGACTGTCCATTTTAGAATTGATATTGAGAATTTGTAAAAGGCTAAAAATAGTCATGCATCGCTTTTATTAGAATCGTTTCTGGATTAAGCTAAAATATTGGATTCGATGGCCTAAGCTTCAAAAGGTATTCCTTTGTAGTTTTTTATAGTTCTATATGTATCTACACTTTCGAAATTGACATGGCCAAAAATAGCTTTTGACTATAGCCAATAGTAGGACGTACGTCTCTTTCAATACCACTCAGAGCTATTAAAACGGGCCATCGTTTTGTTTCCATAACAATTTTCGTAGCATCATTTTAAGCTCATAAATAAAGGAATATTCCATAGAAGCGTAACTACGTAGCAGAAATATAAAGGGGAATAAGTACAGGGTAAGGCGGTGTTACGATGGCCGAATCGCCAAGGTCACGGCTGGGCGCGTTGTTTGTACGCCCGTACGCGGCGCGGGCGGTGGGCGCCAACTTCACCGCGTGGCACACTGACCGGCTTAGGGAATACCATGTTAACACAAACTTACTGCAGTTTTTTATATCACGCTTTTGGTTTGTAACATTATAATACTTGTAGAACTTGGATGATTCCTTTATTCAATATTGGATACAGTTTATAGTTTTAGGAAAAAATGCATAAGAGTTCTAACACACGAACGGCAAGTTGTGAACGGCAGAGGCTACTTCAGCCGCCGCGTCGCCACATGTCGGCGGCAGCAGTTAATATGTCGAAGGAAGTGGCGACGCTTGTAGTTTTGTGTTGACGGCACAAAACGGCCGTCAAATGTCAATCTGCAAGCGTTTGACATTTGACGGCATCCGTGTTTGTCTGTCGACGGCAGCCGTCGACATATTAACTGCTGCCGACGACGTGTCGCCGACTGCCTTCGACATGTGGCGACGGCTAAAGTAGCCTCTGCCGTTCGCAACTTGCCGTGCGTCTGTTATAACGCTTAGTTTGAGATATGACGTTACTAGATAACCACGTAAAGCCAGATAATATCTGTCTGTCTAACGGATTAGTTCTGTATCGTCTCAGGCTTTTGTATGAAAATATAAGCTGTCTTCTTCTCTGTCCTTCCCCGACGTTGCTTTACCGCTACGCTCACAGCCAATTAATTTCACATACAATAAACCGATTGTTCACCCTTTCTTATTGAATAGAGATTAAATATCGCTCAAAGTGAATTGCTAAATAAATACGATATTAATTGGTGGCTCCACTTAAACGGCTATCACTATATACGCACAGTAAAGACCTTGCTTATATGACTGAAAGATGTCGTATATAGTAGGGAAAAGTAGAATATTATTAATTGAGTGTAATTCATGATATGCACATGTCCAGAAGCCAATTAGCATAATGATTTCTTTGCCAATTGCCTTTGTCAGTCGCGCAATGATTTTTCCACCCTGGCTCATGGGCGCTGAGTGACGCGTCACTTGCCGTGTCGCCAATTAACGGAATAATTAAACAAAATGTATGTTTTGTAAAGAAACAATGTATGCACTGACGCGTGTCATATGCATGGACGATCTGTCACCCCCTATGATGTCATTATGATCGAACTTTGCAGGCTGTTACAAATATTAAATGTGTTTTTTTTATATAATATAATCCTTCATTTTAAAATCTGAGGAAAATTTTTATATGATGGAACTTTACAGGAATTAAGGGCTATTAAATGTTGTTTTTTAGTAAATAAAAGCCTCGATTTTAAAATCTGAGGAAATTTTTTACCTAATCCGATTTATGTTCGCCTTGAACGGATTACGTTATTAAATCGAAGGATATTTCTTGGTACAGTAGTGAATTGTTGTTCGGAAGCTTTGAGGATCAATAGAGCTTACAATAATTATGATTTAATATTTATTATTTACTCTACAGAATTTTATTGATGCATTTAATATGAGATAAATTATTTTATTTGACAGTGATTTTCTAAACACAAAAACTAAGTCATTAATGAATATAAAAGTTTTCATAAATAATTATCTAGTTGTTACATATTATATTATTAGAAATTATTTAATAAATATTCTATCTAATAAATTTTATTTATTTTTCCATCTCTTGCACAGTTTTCCGACCAACACCCGAAAGAAATCGAGGAGCTATGGTCGACGCTATGCGCTTGCTGGCCGAACAACCTGAAGGTGATCATTCGATACCTCATCATCGTGTCTGGAATGGCGCCCAACGAACTATTACCATATGTAAGTATTTATATTTGTATATATTTTGTAAGATGAAGATTCGCTTTAATAAAGGGTACCGCCCGCGGCTACGACGCGGAGTCAGGGAAAATTCCCATGGGAATAAGATGTTCCATCGCGGTAAAAAAGTAGCGAATACCGCTGTCTAGCCTCCTAACTATTATAGTTAGGAGTATATAGTCCGATAATCGCTCCGAGTCGATCTGAAGGAAATACAAAATATATAAACAAGGATACAAACACACTTTCACATTAATAAATTAGTTAAGTTTGTTAAAGCCTTGAGCCTCAATCATATTTCTAATGTCCATGTTTGTACATGTCATTTTCTTATTGCGTTTGTAACAGTGGTATGGAAAATGTGCAATTTTTCAATAAATTTAATTTAATCCATCGGATCAGGGATCAAATTAAAATTCATGTTATCAAAAATGTATCCCTCAGATGATATTTGCAAGAGGTAAAATATGATTAGAATCACCGTGATTCTAATCATATTTCCATCTATCCCAGACGTCGGTCTGTAGTGACCAACGTCTATAATTTAATTCAAAATATCATACGCCAGACGTTGCGTCTGTAAAAATCCTATTAGGAATGGCGAAAGAGCTCACAAAGAGGAGCATGTTTGTGTATCGGTATGCAGAGGCCGGTGCACCGGGATGCGCTCCAATCATAATCTCAATTACATGCAATAGGATCCGGCCGAACCCTTTAAAAACATTATCAATCGAAAATAATATCGTCCCCGCAGTATTCATATAACCCACATGATCATTCATAAACATTGATTATAAGTCATTTAGTATTTTGCGTTGATTGTAAATCAATTACGCTAAGTTTTCAATAAGCTGCCCAAATGCGCTTTAATGTTGTGAACTAAACTTTATTATTTTGATAGTGAAATAATTTTATTGGTCATTGATGTGTTTGTCTGTTTAATAAGCATTAAATGCGAATGGAATGTATTTCAAAATTCAATTGGCCTTCTCAGATGTATTCGCAATAGAGCACAGCGCAGATGCACTATAAATCAAATAAAAACCCTAAAAATACTATTTTAAAATTAACATACTTACGTTACCGTAACTTCTGTAACAACCTACTCAAAAAAGTAAGGCGAGTGTTCGAAGAAAAATTATTCGTCGAGGCCGGTAAGGACACTAAAAAAATGTGGGGAGCTGTCCGTAACGTGTTAGATCAGGACTCATGTACCTCATCATGCACCGAACTTCTTAACACGCATAGTAACCCACTGGAATCAGTTAACACCATAAATAGCTTCTTCGCCAGCGTAGGTAAAAATATGGCTAATAAAATAAATGCAACAAGTCAACCCAAATTTGCAAACTCAAGCTTAAATTGCTCAATGCCTAATTCGATAGTTTTCTTGGAGATCGATGAAAATACAGTTGATGGTATAGTAAGTAACCTCCGCATTGATAGTGCCCCTGGGTGGGATGGCATTACCCCCAAACTACTTAACGCTACCAGATCAAAACTTGTACCTCCCATCACACACATCTGTAATCTTGCTTTAACTTCGGGTATTTTTCCTACAGCTCTCAAAAAGGCTATCGTACATCCGGTTTACAAGGCTGGGGATAGAGATAGTATAAATAATTACAGACCAATTTCAGTGCTGCCAGCTATCTCCAAAATTTTAGAAAGAATAATATACAAGAACATGAATAGCTACCTTGAGAAATATAAAATCATCGCTGACAATCAGTTTGGTTTTCGAAAAGGCATGTCAACAGAAAATGCAGTCGCTGCACTTCTAGAATTTTTAGTTAAAAATATAGACAACAAACTAAAGTGTATTGGCATATTCCTCGACCTGTCCAAAGCTTTTGATACTGTCTCTATCCCTATCCTACTAAAAAAGCTCGAGCGAATTGGTATCCGGGGAACGGCTTACAAACTACTTGAAGATTTCCTCTCGAATCGAACTCAATCCGTTAAGATTGGTAGTCACATCAGCACTGAAGAATCTTTGGAATTTGGCTTACCCCAAGGTAGTTTACTATCTCCACTCCTCTTTCAAATATATGTTAACGAACTTTGCCAACTTGCTTATCCTTCTACACGTATCATAGCATATGCTGATGATACTGTCCTTTTGGTGAGTGGCCGTGACTGGGATGAGGCAAAGAAAGGAGCAGAAGGTGCTTTAAGTGTTGTTCAAAATTGGCTTTCTTCAAACTTCCTGAGTCTAAATGTTCAAAAATCTAAATTTATTACCTTTGCCAGTAAAATATCTGCCATTCCACCTGAACCCTCTTTCAAAATTTTAGCTCACTCGTGCGATAGAGTAAATACCTGCAATTGTCTATCTATAGATAGGGCCGACACAGTTAAATATCTCGGTGTCTGGATAGACTCTTGCCTTTCCTGGAAACAGCACCTTAACGCTATCTCTTCACGAATAAGGAAGTTAATCTTTGTTTTTAAAAAATTACGAATCCCTGCTAATAAAGACGTTCTTAAAATAGTGTACACCGCATTATGCGAATCAATTATTGGTTACTGCATCACCGCTTGGGGAGGTGCTCCGAAAAACAATATTCTACAAGCCGAACGAGCTCAAAGAGCAGTGATTAAAACTCTTCTCAACAAACCCTTCAGATATCCAACGAAACAAGTATACACTGATTTTAAGGTACTTACTGTGCGCAAAATGTATATACTCCGGGCAATGATGAAGAAGCATAAAAGCCTTCCCGCAACTAAAAGTAAACTCTCAGATAAGAGGCGACCCCCGCCGATATGTCCAGTCATATATACAAATACTAAGCTTGCAAAAAGACATTACGACTACCTAAGTGCACATCTATATAATAAATTACATAAGACACTTAATATACACAACATGAACACATTACAATGTAAGTCCAACCTAACTAATTACCTTCTAGAGCTTAATTATGATGAATGTGAACACTTGTTAGATCATTATATTATTTAATCCAAACTACAAACTAGAAAACACACACACACACACACACACACTCTTTCACACACACGCACACCCACACACACACACACACACACACACACTCAATACGTATATCCTTTCTTTTAAATTCTTTTAGATTTTTAGTTAAATTTCTCTTGTATATATATATTTTCTTTTTGCAAAGAGTTTATTCTTTAAAGTCATCAAATTCTCGGCTAAAGTGATACTTGCATAGTATAGAATTGTTATAATATTCAGGTATATATCTTGTATCAACGGACGGATAAATGTCTCCTGTAACACAGGACATTTCCTAGCATAGGAGACATTGTTCAAATATTGCAATTAATTGTACCTACAGCTACGGTTTATGTTTTACTTATATGTAAGTTATCCTATAATTGCATGTACATGTATATTTTTTGTTGTCAAATAAAGAAAGAATTTAAAGAAGAATTTATACTGTGCAATAGAAAATAAGTTTCCATCGAAATCGATATGCATCTTGTATTTTAATTTACACGCTAGGTCAGATTCAGGGCGATTGATTTTAACTAAGAGATTTATAATAGACTTTATAGTTAACAAAAACAGTTATTTAATACTAGCAAAGATACATGTATTTATATTTCCATGATTTGCAAAATTTATTTCAAAGAATTAAGTTCTTTTAATGTGATTTTGTATACAACGAAAATGTTTATATTAAAATATTGTCAAGCAGTAGTCTCGAACGTTCCAACCTCAACGTGTTCTATTTACATCAAATTAATTACTGGGACTGTAAAATTTCGTCTCATTTGCCGATATCATCTTGAAGCTCGACAATGTTAAGCTGGCAATTAAAATGTCTATACACGTGTAGCGGTTACCGAGCCATCTTTAGATATACAGGGTGTCCCAAGAAGTATGGATATACTGAAGCCATTAGGTAGAAGACCTATAGGGCTATCCGAATCACCCCCATGTATGTTATGCGATCTTTCGTAGTTTCGGAGTTATGACTTTTTTTTTCAATTTTTCACCTATGGCCGAGTACGATGCGATTTTAACTCATGGTGACGTCAATTATTGCGGCAGATGCTTGATTTTTTTTGTGTGTTAAGCTGAAAGATAGGCCAATTCAGCATAGTAGGTAATATTTCCGGTAATATTTACGGTTTTTGTAAGATCTTTGAATGGAATAAAAAAATAATTTAATGCCAAGAAAGATAAAATTGTCCAGTAACTTCAAGGGCCCGTAAAAAAATAAAATCACATAAAAAATAGTTATCCGTTTGGCTTTTAAAAACTTGCTCTATGCATCAGGTAGCTACACTAAAAATTTAATTTTATTATTCAGAAGGCTTCAATCGAAAAATTTAAATCTAAATGTGGTAAGTGCAAAAATTTAATTAACATGATGATTAATAAAAACAAATTAAAACCAATCAGAAATTTTTAAAATAACCCCGCTGTGGGTCAATGCAAGTGTGACATCACCGTAAAAAGTTGTCGTTTAAATGTCTGAATGCCCTTTTATCATTTTTAATATTATGGAAGGCATTACCTTGCCATCTTACCTTGTTATCGCACACATTCTTACATTGTTTTGCCCGTGTATTTGATAGAAATTTATTCAAAATTTTTACTCGCGTTTACCGTTCTACGGTATCTAAATTATAAATTTTTGAACAAAATGAAATTTTCTAACATGCATTTGATTAAATTTCAAATATCGTAACCGAATAGTTGGGTTATGGTAGCCTGGGATTATAAATTCCAAACAAATCGTTAAAATCGTTCGCCACAAAACTGGCGTTTTTCGGTTCGCTCCAAATATTATTATGGATTTGAATTCCACTATTACTAATTGCTCTCCGCCAATTTGATCCCTCGCAGTGTAAAATTGCGCCGAGTCTCCCCATCCCCCTTCTTTCCCGCTCCCCGTGATTGGCTTAAATCAGACGCACACCTATAATACGCATAAACCTATTCGAACAGGCTGACACGAAAGTCATAATTAAATAAAATTTGTACGGACTGCCTTGATCAAAACCAAATTAAAACGAGACTCGGCCGATACAAACACAAACACAAATACATGGTATTCTGCTTTCACAATACATCCTTAATTAATTCACGATAGGGGTTTGAAAAAATTCCCTACAAAATAAGCATTGAACAACAATCCTGAAGATCATTTGATATCGCTTGTAAGCGTAGCTAAATTGGGAATTTCCAATATTTGTCCAAGGAATGTGTTTGGTTTGACTCTTGTAGGGGTTAAGGTTACTGAAGTTAATTTGTTAGGCGCAAGTTTAACTTTAGTTTAGTATAACATAAGCGAACGAAAATATAAACATAAATAGTAGTTTAAGCAAATAATTTCAAAGAGATGTAATTTTTTTATTGAAAATTGAAACTAGACACAATATAATTCAAAGCTTTTATTAAAATTCATTGAAACAAATGAAAAATATATTTTGTAAACACAATGAAATCACTATTCTATTTCAAATAAATAGAAAGCATGACAATGATACAAGCTGAATAAAATTTCGCTATTCGCTGTATTTGTTACACAGGTTTTTAAATACAGAAGCATTCACATTTGGATATAGCGCGCGATTTATTTGTTATAATTAGATCGAACGGCTGCATTTCGTTATTTTACAAATAATTAACAGCATGTGCGATCACGGTCTCGCTCTGGCCGTGCATAGTATTTGCAGCGCCGTGTTAAATAATAATGAATCAATCGCTCTTTAACTCTGCTTAAAAGTTTTTAATTTAAAAGTCACTGCCAAGAGAATTGATAAAGGTCAACCCATGTACAATTTATAGCTTACAATGAAATTGCTTTAGCAGCCTTAGCTTGGAAATTGTGTGCACACCACGGAATAACAAGATCTATTTTCGCTAACAAGTTGACACATTTCCATGAGAAAAGTGCTTGGTGAAATTTTAATTTACTGGTTGTTTTAATTAAAAATGACCCTGAATGTATCGAGTACTAGTTACTCGCCCCGATTCTGCTCGTGTAGACTTTAAAGATTTTCAAATTTTGAGAAGTTTTATCCTAATCTAATATTGTTTTGCTCTTTGCATTTGCTTCCGCTTGATTTAGGATAGATTGAAAAACTAACAAAAAAATCCCGAGTGGTGAAACTAGTAATTTTCCCTAGTACATATAAAGATAATAATATAATATGATTAACTTGTCTTCCAGGCAAAACGAGTGGTTCTATACCTGGCGCGGTCCCGTCCCGAGCGGCTCTTGGACGAGATGATGACGGAGTTGCAAACGGTAGAAACCCTCAACTGTCTGATAGAGAGAACGGAAACACCGCCGTTCTACCGCCTCACTTCTATGCGGAAGGCCACTTCGGGACACAGTGATCCGGGGACTGGATCTCAGGTAATACAGATAATAGAATTATTTGAAAATTTTGGTATTAATATGCTCCAGATACAGCTTATAACGTTTTTAGTATGAGGTCTTTGGGTGGAAAGAAATACAACTTACAACGTGTAATATCTAACCAAGCAACTTTAAAATAATCAAACATATAAACATTAAATCATGATATTTTTCAGGACTTCCATTCTGTGATAAACAAGTCAAACCTGTCAAAATATCCATAAAAGTGCAAAATAACAAATTGTTTACATTCAGGACGCAACCGGGCGGACATGTGACCTCGCTCCCGTCGAGAAGGGCACCATTCACACCAAGCGGCACAGCGGCGAGGATCCCGCCAAAGCAGCGTGAGTGTACAGCTTTATGGTTATATATACAGCTCGCAGTGAATCGCGCAAGTGAAATATTTTGGCTACAGAGCATACATACAACTTTCCGACATCATTCGCCGGGACCTTACCGGCCAGAGGAGTAGACTGGTCGAGAATCAACATTTTTCAATAGAAGGATTTCACCTGCCTTCCTTCACAGTAGTGACCCCAAACAGTTAACAACTCCTTCTCTCCAATCATGATGTCTATGGATATAATACAAGACGCTCAAATAGACTCCAATAAATGAACATTGTCCCTTTTAGATATATCGAGTGACCTGTGCCCATTTCGCTGAACGTTACATGGCTTTCGCTTTAAAGTTGAGAAAGTTTCATACAGAATTAGCACTAGGAGGATTTCAATAACCCCGCTAAGTTTACCTACTCTGTAAAAGGAAGTATGGTTCAACAACTTTTATTATTATAGTACCGTTGAACAGATAAACAAATTGTAGAAACATAAAATGTTAAAATATATCAGTTAAGGGCCCATTTTTCAAATTTGTACCATGGTTACTTAACACGATACTAAACAAATAAATTTTAACCTAGAATTGATTTATCAGCCTTGCATGTATTGCATTATTAGGTTTTGATTAAATAAGTCGAAGCTCTCGATACTATTGTTTACTTAGAACGGATAATACAGACAGGAACAAAGAATTCTTGAAATATTAAATTAATCAACAGATTAATTTAATTTTCACGGTGAACAGTTGAACACACCGCGATTGAAATCATATCTAGAAATATACATTTCGTCTAACCACTTCTGAATATAATTGAAAGACAATGGCAGAGGTCGGAGTTCGAAATAAGTTGAATGTACCGTTTTAACTTGACCTTCCGAGCGCTTTGCATTTAAAGTAGCCAATAATGAACCAAACGGCTAACTACTCTGGACGCAATCCTTGTTAATAATTTAACTGAATACACAGTAATGTGCTGCTTTGAAAGTATACAATTGAAGTAAAATGATCTCTATTCAATGAAATAAGTGGGAATTTCTCTGTAGAAATATTTATTCGGACTTGTGTATTGTGCTGATATGTCTCGATGTCTACTACAAACAACTAATAATTGACAACCTATCCTAAAACATAGCTCAGTACCACCTGTGGAATATCAGGTATCTCGTTAGCAAACCGCACGGTTATTATTTCAGTACTACGAATTCAGGACTAGGATATCATATTCATTCCCGCTGTCGAATCAATTAAAAATTCACAAAATGAGATAGACGGTTCGTTAGACTCTAAACTAGTAATAGTTTTGCCATGGTGTTTAGTTTCCGATGTTTTACTATTGTTCAACGTTATATCGGCACAGAACTAAAAATCAATACATATTATTAGAATATTCTTGCAATATAATTTGTTATTGTTCCTGTAAGATATCAAGATGCATCACATCAGCAGGTAATACTGATTAAGTGATTAGTATTATAACGCTACGCGCTTCAATGCATTCGCGAAGCGAACTAACATATCCTAACGCTCATATTATGTAATTGTTTTTCTATTAATATCATCACAAACGTGTTAGTAGTAAAATGACTGAGAAAATATTATAAATGGACAAGATAACAGTTAATACTGTTATAAAAAAATTATAATTCCATATTTCTTACTGAAAAACTACTATCCAGTTGTCGGGTCTCGTAATTACCAAAAGAAATATATATGTATCCAGTTATTAGTTGTCAATGTAAAATATCACCGAATTTAAAGTTCACCTTCCACATGGTTCTATTAAAAGAAAATTCGACGCATTTGTTGGTAATAACGGATAATGCGTGGCACAGGTTACGCGGCTACTGTACACATTACCATGTAGGCCCGTGATGGATCACCGTAGGTGCGCCTAAGTGATTGCCGCACGTACTCGATAACCCTTCGAAATATTCCGGATACAAATACTGTGTCTTACATAGCGACTGAGACGTTTTGGGTAGAAAAAATTATTGGAATTAATAAGGTTTCGGTGGGAGTTATGGGTATTCATAAGGTCCTTTGACTTTGTGGGCGTAATTAAGATGTTATTAAGGGTATTTGTCGAATATCATGATAGTGGGTCAAGGACAAGTATAATCAATTAAGAATACCCTGTTTACACGATGTTATATTGACGGTCTATGCGGAAAGTTACAGGAATATATAATTTTATCATCGTTGATCGATAATTATTTCGCACGTGTTTTAGATAACTACTCATTATATTTGATTATTAATTTACATTTGGAAAGCTAAAATCACATGATCATACTTTTATTTTGCCTTTCATCCCCTTCCTAGGCTAATTTGTTTAATGCGTTAATTCTGATAACGGGAATTTTCTCTATACAATTAGTCGATGCAAGGGAAAAAATACGGTACGTCTACGTAGAGAACGTGTCAGGTCTAATGGATTCTCCTAAAAGGATTTAAAAAGCTGGTGCAAGCATTGGCTTGAAAAATTTATATACTTTTCTCGGATTGGACGCTGTAGGCACGTGCAAAGGGCTTATCTAAAAACTCGAAATGTAAAAACACAACAATCGGAAAATGAAATTATCTTGAAGTTTCTAACATGGAAATGTAGTTATCTGGATGCTAGCGTGACCTAGCTAGGATTAAAACTTGATGACATATTGAAATTTAAGGCTTTTGACATTATTTTGATAATTATTTACGAACATCTGAAAAACGACTCACTATCATCGCTTATAACTATTTTGATATAAGTACGATTATGTTTTCCGAAAATGCTTCTCAACTTTCGGCGTATCTCAATGATATTGTTGTACATTGAAAATTTTGAATAATTTATACTATTATTTTATTTCAGTAGTGTAAAATCGGAAACGTCTGGACGTGATAAGCGAGCGTCAGCACCACCGTGCCCGACGCCACCCGCTGATGAAGAACCTACACCATCCTCTGATGGTGATGCTACTCCGGTGAGCTTTTTGTTTGACTAGTTATGCCGCGCGGTTACACCCGCTAAAGAAAGTGTGTCTATAGCTTATGTAATTCAAGTACATAAGTCAACGGCGAGTATCGTTAAAATTCGTTCAGTGGGTTTCATGTAGAGAGTAACAAACAGATCGCGTTTATAATATTGATATTCTTAGTCTATAAAATCTTTGTAATCGTTTTTAAACATGTAATTCTGAGTTACCAAGAAATTCTGTGAAATATAACAAGTATAAAACTATACCAATATAAAATGATGTCGTGAAAATACTGTCCTTGGCTGGCCTTGATATTAAAATGGTCAGATCAAATATTCGATTTGATGTTTCCATTTTTTACTTTGTGTATTTGCTATAGCGCATGTATGTCAATGTCATCTGAGTATACTCTGTATTGTTTGCTACAAAATGCAAACAAGAAATTCGTGTTCGGACATATTCGTATTTATAATATTAGTAGGATAAAAAATGCGTATATTTATCCCGATATTGGAATACTGGCATAGGAATAAATTAATAAATTAATTTGAATTTATGGAGAGTCGGATTCAAAGTAACTTGACAAGAATAAGACATCGGATTTAGATGAAGTTGATACTATGATCGATTTTTGTAAGTGAAACTTCTTTAGGTGCATTGAGAGTAATATTTTAAGGTCGCGTCATGGCAATAACTACGTCATGGAGTAAGGTGACGATTTTGATATCTTTGAATCTTGCCGAAGAAGTTTCACTTCTGACACGTGTGCTCGGCACATACGTTCTTTTCTATTTAGATGATGGTATAAGAGTAATTTTCTAGACTATGTATTTTCCACAGACGGGCATATGCCCCGAAGTGGGTATCTGCCTCAGCGGTCCGGCAACGCCGCAAGAGCCCCGCGTGGACGCGCCGCAACCTCGCCCGCTGCCGATGCCCGAGTATGGAGGCTTTTTTGCTCTACTTACAGAGTACTTGCCGGACACTAGCCAGCCAGTATCTGGCTTTCATAGGTCAGTTGGAAATATACTTAAAACGAATTGATGCATGTTTTATGTAATAATAATAAATAGTGACGTAATGTTTAAACCTATCCCACAAACTCAAACTCAAACATTCATTTATTCAATAAGACTTCTTCTAGAATGCTTTTGAATCGTTATAACACATTATTAACATTTAACACTGATTCGCAAGGCAGTATCTAGGGAGAAGAAACGGCAAGAAATTCCATAGTTGCTCTTTTAAATCATATCACAAATTGCTATATTCAGACCTAATTAGTTATTTAAATTCATATTCAGAGTGACGGCGTATATCTTAGAATCCGACGATGCATGCTTTCCTGCATAGAATATTATTGCTACTTCGAATGTAGAGAGGAATTAAGAACCATAATTCTTAGTAACAGTATGGTTCCTTTCTCTTTACCACATCCTCTTATCTTGCAATTTCAGTCAAAGCTTTCACGGTCACTGGTTCATATGTTTCATAACTAAAAGTATTTAGAGGTCCTAACTATACGAAGCTATAGCTTTCTGTGAAAATATAGTTTATTGTAAATTTTCTTTTAATCAATATTAGTAAAATATATAGAATATAAACAATAAAGCCAATACTTTCCCATGTCACACTCAGAAAATTTCATCACATAAAATATTACAATAAAATTAATTCTATAAAATTTTATTCGCCTCGGTTCCGTATTCAATGTCAAATGTCAATCAATATACCCATCGAAAACAACTAAATTATAGAAAGTGCAAATTAATTGGAGGTAAATTAGTAATTAAATTGTTTTTTAAATTTGATTCGTATGATAGATGCAACGTAGCGGTGATGTTGCTATGCGACGTGGTGTTGGACGGCGTGGAGCTCGACTGGTCCATACACGTGCCGCTCATGCTGCATATCGTCTTCCTTGGCATGGATCATACTAGGTACGTAGAAAATATTTATTAACTTTTGAACTACCACACGAGCCAAGGGAGCGAAGCGAGCGAATCGCAGCAGCGGCTGGCGTAAATATTAAAATAGGTAGCGAGGAGCGAAGAGACGAGCGTGTTAGGTTAACTTAAAACTACATAGGTTAATTTAGGTTTGATTTGAATATTTCCTGAATAAAATATGTTGTTATTTGCTCTATTGTCGATGAACACTTATTGCACAAGCTATCATTCGTCGTAAATATTTTTGAAAATTATTTGTGGAAAATTTTATAATTCTTAATCTGTGATTTGAGTTGCACGTTAAATGAAATTACATGAATGTCATATTATATGTTTAGTATTTTAAGAATTTATACAGTACAATAAAATCGCTCGCTCGGCGGACGTGCTAATTTGGCTTTACCAACGCTACATACCTTTGCTAGAGATAAAATTCAATAGCCGAGATGGGTAAAGAGAAAATTTAAGTTCGACGTTCTCACAACGGCATTGAGCATTGCCAGTGCCAATCCATACTTTAATTAATATTATAAATGCGAAAGTAACTCTGTCTGTCTGTTACTCAATCACGCCTTAACTACTGAACCAATTTTCATGAAATTTGGTATGGAGATATTTTGATACCCGAGAAAGGACATAGGCTACTTTTTATCCCGGGAAAATGACGCGATACCGGAAATCCAACGGGAACGGGAACTATGCGGGTTTATCTTTGACTGCGCGGGCGAAGCTGCGGGTGGAAAGCTAGTTAGAAATATGTCCATGTATGAATCCTAGATGGCTAGTACACCAGCACTGCCGGCAGCTGCTCCTCAACCTGCTGGTCGCTGTGGCTGCTCATCATGACCACCTTACCGTGGCTAGAGTACTCCTGGCTGCGAGATCAGCTCACCTTGGCATGCCACTACCACCGCCGGCTCTACCTCTGACGCCGAGGAATTTTACTGGTTAGACTTATATTTATTATTATCACAATTAGGGCCGATTTTTCAATGCTTGGATAAAACTTATCCGTCCAATAAAGTATTACACGATAATAATAAAATGTCACGTAAACTGTCAAATACGGGCAGTTAGAATACGTTTTTAAAATGGTAGTTTTATACGTTATTCGACGAATAAGTTTTAACCAAGGATTGAAAAATCAGCCCTTAATTACATTGGACATTGACTTTAAAGGAGTGTGAAGGGTTTTCTGAAGGGGATTTGTTTTTGGTAAACATGTTTGGGATAGTTCTAATTGTGAGTAATGAATATAAAGGTTGTTGGACGTTGTCAAACTCTGGTCTTCTAGTCTAGTATGTAATATGTTTGATGGAAGATCTCAAAAAGTTGGAAAGTTCTCAATTCGTAGCCAATGTTTATTTTGTATTGATTTGTTTCTTGGAATTGTTTGCGTATTGCGTGGGAGTTTATGTTGGTGTATTTTTGTAATTATGAAGTGCGTTGAGATGGAATAGTCATAACATCGTGACAGACAGACTAATTAATTGTTACAAAGAAATAAATGTAACGACGATGGGGGCGTAACGTTCAATGACAAACTAATTAATTGCTTAAATAATAAATGTTAGATCTTTGAGGGTGTAACGACAGACAGACTAATTAATTATTTAATAATTAATTGTGTCTTACAAGAAATAAATGTTTTTAATAATTCGCAGAACCGGACGCCGTGTTCGATACGCACACGCAGTGCGCCCACTCGCCGCGGACGCACGTGCGCTCGCTGTCCTCCGACCCGCAAGTGACGCCTGAAGGTCGGACATTGTTCTTGGAATTTATTGTAGACTAGTCACGTTTTTCGTTTTTAGATCTACAGATCTACAGATAAAGCTAGATGTTTTTGCTTTTAATTTGTCTTTGTGAAAGTAATTGGCAGATATTGAGTGTATCAGTGTATGAATTTTTTGTAAAAATATGTTTTGTTTTTTTGAAAGTTTGCTTTGAGTTTGGTGTATCAGTCATAAAGAAGTGAATTGGATAGAGCCATATTACAGTCATATAGTATGACTGTGTATGTATACTGTCATACACATGCCTCCTATGTATATTTATGACTGACAGAGTAATGTAATAAAAACGATTCAAATTTTACACATTATAATTACTCTACTTACCCAACTCTCATCACATAGCGGAAGGAGACACCTACCCATCTCTACCAGTGATCGTAACAAACGAGGAGCCCCGGGAGCCGGGTGCTGAGGAACAAGATCGTGATGCCGCTGAGCTTCCTGTAGCGGATGCTATCAAGAGTCTGGTGCACTTCCTCGCGAGTCGACCTTCGCATATGCCGCTGTGGCAGTACGAGGATATCACGGCCAAAGGTGAGCTGTTGTGATAGGAATTTGTTGTCAAACTTGTTTAAGCAGCCTGTATAATGTACTTGTAGGGCTTAGGTGTTGTAACACGACTCGCGGGAAATGTGTCAATGTGTATTTGTTTGTCACGCCCTTTAAAAAAAGATATTGCCAGATATGTTCCATGTTCAGAGACAGCTAATTAGGATCATTAAAATGGCGGATATTTACGTAAAACTTTTTGGATTGAAAACCTAAGGGAATTTTGATGCTTACTTATTTTTATTAGTTCTATCCATTTTTTTATATTTTCTTTCCATTCCAGTATGGTCACTACGCAGCTGCCAACAAATGGCGGCCCTACTTAGTCACGTGTTACGCATCTTCCGCGAGTCACTGCCGCACGCCCTGATCTCTGAGCGCTGGGCGCAGACGGCGCTGCAGCTGGGTCTGTCGTGCCCGTCGCGGCACTACGCGGGCCGCTCGCTGCAGGTGTGTTGTGAGACTGGGCACAGTGTGGTCACTGCAGTGCGGTCACGTGCTGCACATCGCCCCGAGTCTTCTTCTAGCGTAGCGTATAATATGACAGCGTCTTAAACTGTAAGGATTCACTACACCCATGAACAAATCCGTCGTCGTCTACACACTACACAAGCGCGGCGCTCGCGTCGTTCATTCACACACAGATTTGTCTGGGATTGGCGTGCCATATCCGTTAAAAAAACTTATTAAAAATCTGTAGCTATATTTTTATTTTTAATACAACCAAATTTAACGAAATAAATGACATCTGACAATTTTTAAAATTATTTACATATATTAATCCAAATATACCTACAGGTGTTCCGTTTCATCGGCGTCGCGATGACGGGCCGTATGGTGTCCGACATCCTGTCCCGGCTGGTGGAAACTGTCGCGGAACAAGGCGAAGACATGCAGGGCTACGTCACAGAACTACTGCTCACGTTGGAAGCTGCTGTGGACTCGCTGGAATCGAACTTCAGACCGCTGGACTATATGCGGGACATATTCAAGAGTACCCCCAATTTGAATAATAAGGAGGGTCAGCAGCCGAACGGCAATGTTTATAGCGCTGGTGAGTTGAATATTTTCGTAAATAGAATGTAATTGTTTTTGTAATTTTAAATGTTTTAACATTCATTCAAGTTCCTATAGAATATGTATATGTAACTAAACATCCATGTGTCAAATCCATACTAATATTATAAATGCGAAAGTAACTCTGTCTGTCTGTCTGTTACTCAATCACGCCTTAACTTCTGAACCAATATTCATGAAATTCGGTATGAAGATAGTTTGATACCCGAGCAACGACATAGGCTACTTTTTATCTCGGGAATTTGACGCAATCCCGGAAATCCCACGGGAACGGGAAGTATGCGGGTTTTTCTTTGAATGCGTGGGCGAAGCCGCGGGTGGAAAGCTAGTAGGTTATAAAAAAGTTATAAAACCACCCTTAGTACACGCAAATATATAATAATACAATACATACAGGCAAGCGTTCCCCCGGTGTGTGCGTGGGCTGCGTGAACAACCACACGCGCAGCACGAGCTACTCGGTGTCGTACTGCGTGCGCAAGAGCAACGCGACCGCGTCCGGACACTCGGACAAACAGTCGCATGGTATTTATATGTATAGATAAACAAATAAATATATATGGTGTCCAAAAAATACATAGCAATATAATAATAAATAATAAATCTCTGTATTTGCATAATGTGTGTACAAAGATAACAAATTACATTATAGGTCGAATCAACACATTAGCCATGAATGGCGTGCAAATTATATTATCAGCTCCGCAACATTATTTTATATAAAAAGTACATTATTTCATTGTCTTACATAAAAGGTACACATTATATAATATATTCATTAGTCAAAATTAAACATTCACAAATTTAATCCGTCAGTCCTCGGATCACAGACACAATAGAAAATCTATTGTGTCTCGGCCCGATCGGGCCGCTCGGTGGTCAATGGGTTAAATAATCCGATACATTATAGAAATTTTTATTATTTAGCCACTCATACAGTTTTGTCTTAAAAGGACCGATATTTAACATTTTTATAGATTCCGGAAGTTTATTAAATATACGAATACACATAGCATGACAATTTTTGGTATATAAAGTGGTCCTGGTTGTTTTATTATAAACAAGTCGATTTGGATGACGGTGGTCGTGGCTGTATATGTCTTGGGCCGTGTTAAAAAGATATTTATGTCTTTTTACAAAAATACAAATTTCGTAAATATATAAGCACGGCAAAGTTAACAACTTGAGTTTAATAAATAGCGGTTTACACGATTCGTACGGACCTACGCCACAAATCGCGCGTATACATTTTTTTTGGGAGATGAACGCTTTTCTGATGTTTACGCCATTACCCCAGATTATAAGACCGTATCTCAAGATAGATATTACTTACATGAGCGTGATAAGTCGATAGAGTGGTTCTTAGTGTGTGTGTGTAAAGTGAATTTGTTTATTGCCTCTGTTAAATAAGGCATTTTTTTTTAAATCACTATTTTTGTTAGTAATTGTCACATTATTTTGAGAAAGTTTAATAACATTTGTTATTTGTTTGTATAACTTTTTCTAAGAAAATATTCTTTAGTAATAAACTATTCGAATATACATTACAGTGTATTCAACAAATCGAGTATACCTACCGAGACCTAACAAAATTTTCATCGTATATATTTTCAATATTTTTCAATACTAATACAACTAGCACATTACAGAGAGTCGTACCCGACCGTGCAGTGAAGCGGCGAAGGGCGGATGTTCGAACCTGTGCAGATCTCGTTCAGCACAATCGCTCAAACTGCTCGGTGATTCTGCTACACAGGTATTTATAGGAAAATTAAGAAATAAACACAGGTATAGGTAGGGAGTTTAAAGAAAAAAAAATCGTAAATGTGATATTTTCTTTGAAGGAATAGGGTATTAAAAAAACCTCGATGGTAATTTTCTTGTACGTCTTTCGTAATAAGCGGATAATCGTTTGCATTTTTAAGTGAATTTTTGGGAGGCTATTGGTAGAAATTAAGAAAGTTTCACACTGTCAGAAAACAATAGGTCACGCTACCTCCGAAGTACTAAGTTTAGTTTCTGTTAGAAAAATATAAATATTAATTTGAACGGAACATAGATACCGTCCCTGACCCAACAAGGAGGCTGGGCTGTATATTTCACATTAATTTAATTATGAATAACACTTTTATATGGGGGAATGTTCTCCAGGTGCGTGCAAAGGGTCATAAACATAAATAAGAGTTCACACTAACACGCTTTCATCATATTTATAAGGCATAGCTTTCACTGTTCGCATTAAATTAACTATTTACATGAGCTTATACATTTTAAACTTACTCCAAAACTAAAAATTATAATATTTTTGTGTAGTGGAAGTATTAACAAATGCCATTTCATCAATTTTAATCGACTAATACTGTGAGAATTATGTGACTAACCCAAAAAATTTGTTGTCTTTTAAGAAGATAAAAATTGTGATTATGTCTCTCTTTGTTTTATGTGCATTGGGGTGATAGCGGAAATTAGAAGGGAAAAGCTTTCATAATTTTCATATTTATAAACTATCATTATGATAGAGTAATAAATTTATAAGTAAGTTTATTAGTATACTGTTTTCGCTATTACCTCAGTCTAGTATTAATATGGCAACGTGTTCTATTTGATGTTATAAATTCCTTATTACCATGACGTAAGCAGATTATGTTCCGCTAAACGCATATCATAATAAGTTTCAAGGAATCTGCTTTCAAGCTCACAGTAGTTTGTTTTTATTAGTTTTCTAATGTAATAGGATAATATGAAATGTTTTAATATGATTCATAAAGCTTATCCCGAGACTATACGGTTCGAATATTTTTATATAAATTAAACTGGTCCAATATGAAGAAATATAAAAATGAATCGAAAAATGTGTTGGTAAGCGCATAACTCGAGAACGGCTGAACCGATTTCGATAATTCTTTTTTTATTATATTCCTTGAAGTAAGATGATGGTTCTTATGTAGAGAAAACGTAAACATGTACCACGGGCGAAGCCGGGGCGGACCGCTAGTGAAGAAATATTTTTAAAGAATAATAAAGTTTATTATCCATAAAAATGCATCAAAAAGTACACGTTGTAATAATATTACTTCTTAAATGTAATAACATTTTTGTCTCTAGTGAAAACACTTTGACATAACCATTGCATGCAATTAATGTTTTTTTCTTTCAATTTAGAAAGATATATGTTTGTGTTTCTGTTTCCGAAATGCATTACTTTAACATATTTCTGTTTCTTTTAGCCGCTATTCATTGCAACTTCCTTCAAACGGCTGCCGGTAAATAGTCATCTCCATTACTTTATATCTTACGTGTGGTTTTTATATTTTATTGTGTTAGAAAGTAAAATAAAAAATTATGTAAAATTAAATTATGAAAATCTCGTGAAAGTTTTAGACTCTAAAATTGGGTCGTAAAATGATGGTGATTTTTTGATTTCCTTATTAAATATTCAAAATTATATGCTTTAAATATGTCCTGAGACCTAATCCATATTATTAGATGGTCCTCCATAGTTAATGAATAAAAAGCTAGAAAAATACATTTGTATTATCTCACGAAAATACATTTCGATATTGGCTACGTATTCCACAACACTACGTTATACGAAGATACGTAAAAACAAACCAAAATTGTTTGTCATACTATAAAACTTAAACGACGTGTAGTTCATCATTAGGTCGATGTCTTCACTATTTTTCCACCAAAATTTACATCACCATCATCGCTTTGCTCATCTTGCTTAAATACTATCTTACTCGCTTACTATTTTACCTTCTAGAACTCTGCTCAAGAACTGACGCTTGCTTTCTTGACGCTAGTCTCTTTAAAAGTATCTTATGAAATATTACATAGAAATTTTGTCAAAATCGGTTATAGGTACTATAACAACGTAAATCGCAGTGAAAATAATTATAAATTAAAAATATTGATAAACGATTTTTTTACAGATTTCTCTATAATTGATTAGTTTCTTGAAAAACAAATTCTCTATCTTTAGTGTAACCTACATATTTGTGTACTAAAATTTGGTGATGGAATCAATTATGTTGTTCTTTAATGATCAAAGGGTGCTGGGTAGAGATTGTCTAATCTAAAAATGAACGCCCCTCCACTGTGTTTACGCTCACATTCAAAGTACGTGTATAGACGCAATACACACAAATTGGTCTGCCTCATTGGTCGTTCAGTCCTCCAGTCCCGTCCATGCCCGAACGACAGGACCAGTTGGCCAACTAGTGCATAAATGACGCGATGCACGACAGAACGGACGTGTCATTCCGTACATAGCGCGCTCTCCCCGCCATACAATGCTAGGCACCTGAACTGATCGCCCGATTAGTTGACAAATCAGTGCGCGAGTGTCAAAGTTAGCAGTAGAATCGACGCGCGCACACATATAAAGTGGTTCAATAATTATTTGTCCTCACACATTGAAACAATTAAGTTTAGTGGAGGGGCGTTCATTTTTAGATTAGACAATCTATACTTTTAAAATCATTCATACTAATTCATACTAATCTTGAGTAACATAATAGGAAGAAATATTTTTATAATTGTTTGTTACTATTTAACTCAAAAGCTACTCGACCGACTTTTTTTTACCGACTGCCATATACTGACCGAACTTAACTTGACTGGCCCAGGACGACAAGCTGACAATACTAGCCACCGTATTCTGGGTGGGCGCGTCCGTGCTCGAGTCGGACTACGAGCACGAGTTCCTATTGGGCGTGCGGCTACTGGCGCGAGTGATGGCTCGCCTGCCACTCGACCGGCCCGACGCGCGCGAGCGACTCGACCGCACGCAAGTGCACGCGCCGCACCCGCAGACATCGCTACATGCGCTGTTGTTGAAGGTTAGTATGATGTTTGATGTAAGGAGTTTGGTTGTCACATATGGCATTGTAAAGGATATACCTACATATATACAGAAAAGCACATCAGCATCCGTTAATGTCGCTTCAAGCGCTAAATGTGTTAAATTCGTGTTTTGTTGTAATTCATAGGGAGACTCGATTGAATGCAGCGCCCGCTGATGTCGTTGCACACTTTGTTGATAAAGGTGTTTTATGACTTAGGGCACATTTTTTTGTTTGACAATTTGAACAATTTGAAAAGTTGGAGTATCGTATGCGACTGCATGCACCTATAACAGTACTTGCGCTGTTCTTTTAGCGTATAGTGTGATGTTTTACACTACATGTTTTACCACAGGGTTGCACGCACCCGAACACATACGAGCCGGTAGTGGGCGTGCTAGTGGACATGATCCCACTGCTGGAGCTACCAGTGATCGACCCGACGCAATCGCTAGCGTTCCCGATGACAGTGGTTGCGTTGTTACCTTACATGCTGCTGCACTATGAGGACGCGAACGAGCTGTGCGTGAGAGCCGCTTGTCATATTGCACAGGTATGTTGCTGTTTTCGTGATAGTTTTACGTTCGGGTTTAGTGGACCCGTAAATGTACGCTATGTAACTAATATAATTAAAAATTGAATAAGCTCAGATTATATTACAAAACATCTTTTTTATTATTTTAGTTTCGAGTAAAGTGTTATTTTAAAATTAGAATTGTAAAATGTCCATTTTAAATTATCAAAAAAAAATGGTTGGAATTTTACGGTTTTTACAATCTTTAGTGTAATTAACAGGATTTTAGTTATTTCGTACGTTGGCACTATCATACTTTTGCACTAAACGGGAAATATCACTTGGTCATTTACGAGCACGTATATTGTATATTTAAAATGTTCTTTTACCTAGTTCACGGCGGAAAAAAGCAAGAAATTAGAGAACCTCGGCACGGTGATGACGCTGTACTCTCGGCGCACGTTCAGCAAGGAGAGCTTCCAGTGGACCAAGTGCGTGGTCAAGTACCTGTGGGACACTTACTCGCACCTCTCGCTGCAGATGTTAGCCTTCCTCGTGGAGGTGCTAGAGAAGGTAAGGGGGGGTTTTGTTCTGTGGCGAATAGTGGGGGAGAAAGTATGGAGGAAGAAAGGCTCGTTTTAGATAGTGTTTATTGTCCTGGATATTTTTGGTAGAAAGGGTATATTTAGGTCAGGGTGTTACTGAATGAAAATTATTTCGAATTATGTTCGAATGTAGTGACAATATTTGGGAATTTAATGAGTCTGTTGATGAGTATCTGAAATCGTGGTTATTGTTTTAAACCATTTGTACCTTTTTCACTCAATATTAAAATTACATTGAAACAGAATTTCTAATTTCCATCGAAGATATGAAAAATTCCGTTTCATATCGGCAACAATGCAACCAATCAGAATCCTAAACCTTTGCTGTCCCGTGACCTATTTAGTTTTCTTTGTCTCTTACCGCGATCTTTGATTTTAATTTTTCATTTTTATTTCGTTTAACTGACAAAACGAACATTACCAAGCAATTCCTACATTTGTATTTCTATCACAAGTAACATATATTCTTTCTTTTATTTCTTTTTTGCGCCATCTTTATTCTTCTCACATTTCCTTTCGTACCAGGTTGCCTGGCAGAGATTGCTGTGTAGCAATAAGGCCGCCTGTTGGGCAAAATTTTTGTACCACATGAATTTGTACCACATTTCGTACATTGTTTTTTACAATGAAGTTGTTTATAAAAAAAGACGGGTTGCACTCCGGGAGTGCCGGCAGAAGTGAAAACTTGATTATTAACGTTAAGCATGTTTGATATCTATCCGTCTTACGCTTTTTCGATCAGGTCACGTGTCCTGACGCGAGTTTAAGTTTTTATATCGGTCAATTAAGGAAAGCTGGCATGTTCACAGTACTCACACTTATGCAATTTCACTTACAGTATGTTCAAAAATAAATGCGACTCTAGTTTCATTTTAGACTTGAATTGAAAATGGGTGCGTTGTAGATAAATATATGCAAATATAATTACATACTTATGAAAGCTCTCATAATTTACCTGTAAAATAATAATTTAAAAGTAACTCAATTGATGAAGTAAATTATTTATTCTAATAATAATCAATTGGATAAAAGTATTAATAATCATTCAATTATCAAATAATAATTAAATTTCAGGTCATAAAAACAATACAAATAACACGTGCGCTTACTCCCAACACACGGATGGTTGTTTTTGATAATGATTTAAATAACGGGCGTTTTTTTAATAATGTGATAACTCTAATTATTAATTAGTAATTTGATTTTTGAAAAAAAAAATTTCCGATTTTAGTCAAAATTTACATTTTTCTAACAAGATCCTTATCATTGAAAAATTGACATTTCTAATGAAAATGAACAAAAAATTAAATGATTTTATTAAATACTGTAAAATAGTCTATAATTTTTTCCATTTACTGTATCACAAAATTCTTCATAGATTTTTAGATATTCGTACTACACCAATTACATCACCCTGTATTTATAAACAATTGCAAAATATGACACATACATAGGCCGGGAGATACTGACACAAAATTTCGGGTCATTTGTAACAGAATGGCGGTTCTACAGAGGTCTTATTACGCAATGACTAAAAGAAAAATGATGGTCAGAACTCAGAACGCTGGTACCGGTGGACTAGTCGCGTGGGCGTTAGTTGAACTCGTCGGATAAATAGCGAAAGTCAAACGATTTGTAACACAAAAATACAGTATGGGATCATTATATTCTGTTTGTTTGTATACAATTCTACCTAGAAAAAAATATCGCAGATTGCAAACATGATGATTGTAAGCCAAAACGTAAAAAAAAATGAAAAGAATTGACGATTTGTACCAGTACGGCATTTTTGGAAAGTATATGATGCAACGTGACCATTATTATATTTGCCATACTTTTAATAGAGGGAAAAAAAAATAGTGCCATACTGCTACAAATCGTTCAAACTACGAATAAAATCTTACAATAAGAAAAAAATCTTATACACATTCGCCACCTCCCACAGGTATGGCATTATCACACTTCTATTTATAATCATTTAGGAGTTGTTGAAAAAAAAATGTAGGGTGGTACAAATCGTTTGGCGAGAAAAAAAAATTCAAAAATTTGCAGATTTTCCGCGGTATGGCGACCATTTAGAATCGTCCGAAAAGTATGGCATGGCGATTTTAGTAAATGGCTGCACGACGATGGTTACCTGTGCAAAAGTGAGCCCGGTACAAATGGTTGAATTGTTTTTTTTAAATAACTAAATCAAATCATCAATAAATCAACGCATTCACGTCGGTATGGCGGACTGTAAGTCACATCGTAAAAGTATGGCATGACACTACCGCCTACATCTTTTTTAAGGGCTATCGGTAAATTCTAAAATTTTTGTGTTACAAATCGTTGGACTTTCGCTATTTATCCGACAAGTGTGACTAACGCCCACGCGACTAGTCCGCCGGTACCAGCGTTCTGACCATCATTTTTCTTTTTGTCGTTGCGTACTAAGACCCCTCTAGACCGCCATCCTGTTACAAATGACCCGAAATTTTGTGTCAGTATCTCCCGGCCTAACATGTGCAATGTGTAAATGTGTTGACGTTCCAGCTCTTCTTAATATACCTTTACCCAACGCCGCTAATGAAGTTTTCACTTCAATAAATAAAAATAAATAAACATAAAATGACCTGTTTTCGTAGGGTGCTGCGAACCTCCAATTGCCAGTGCTGTCGATCCTGCACTGCATGCTATACTATGTGGAGCTGAACGCGCCGGCCGCTCAGCCGGTGAACGCTGACCTGCTGCGAGCTGTGGCCAAGTTCATTGACGTGAGTAATGTGACGTCACTGATTATGTAATCCTATTAATATTATAAAGGCGAAAGTTTGTAAGGATGTATGGATGTATGGATGTATGGATGTATGGATGTATGGATGTTTGTTACTCTTTCACGTAAAAACTACTGAACCGATTACAATGAAATTTAGTACACATATAGAGGGTAACTTGGATTAACACATAGGATAGTTTTTATCCCGAAAATCCCACGGGAACGGGAACTATGCGGGTTTTCCTTTGCAAACGCGGGCGAAGCCGCGGGCGGAAATCTAGTTATGAAATAGTTTGGTGTAGCTTGGGTTCAATGTTTGTGATCGTTTAGTGATAGAATGCTATGGTGAATCTTGCTTTTAATGTGTATAAGTTTAGATGTTGAGTTGTTGAAAACTGAGTAACTTGTTACAAAGTTAATCAAAATTAACACAGATAAATTAAAAATATTCCAATTCAAAAACATTATTTTTGATTCTTTACATTGTGCTGCATTTAGTCAAGGGTATTTAAAAAAATTGTAATTTACATTATTATTTTCGTTAATTTTATTATTTTTCCATCTTCCCCTATTAGCAAGAAGGAAATAACTACAAGGAAGCGATGAAGATCTTAAAATTGGTGGTGACGAGATGCTCCACATTGGTGGTGCCACCGCATTGGGAACACGCAGCTTCCGCTTTGGACCCACTTATACACAAGAAGGTGAGAAATTAACTTTATTTATGGACTAGATAATTTCAGAAAGTATATTATGATTGTTATAGGAATTTTCTTTTTGTTCGTTTTCGAAATTCAAATTCAAATTGGGACATAAATAGAGTATGATGATTATTCAGAATTAATAAAAAATATACTTTTTTTGTTCGCAGGAGTTACCAGGTCGCACAATGGACTTCACGTTCGACCTTTCACAAACGCCGGTCATCGGCCGCAAGTATCTACCCAAGGGTGGCAGCCAGCCACCCACCGGGCCAAGCTCGCTGTCTAATGCGTCTTCTACTACCCCTGATAAGGGTAATTATGATATTTTTTAAATGACATTTAAAAATCCACTTTTGTATGCTCGCGAGTAGAATTGATAACATTTTTAACAATTTTAAGCTACTTATTTTTTCATTCAAATATAGAAGTACCTGTATTTTTTACTTTTCGAAACTAATGAAGTTTTCATTCGTCTTTTTGAGTTCAAAAATCGCCTTATTCTCAAATGTCATATGACGTCCATCCATCATAAATTCGAATATTTTTTAATGGACACCTTACTTTACACTACATTTCACTCGACCTACCATTCCAAAACGACTATAATTATTGTATACAGGATCATCCACCGGCTCCGCGTCCACAGTAGTGGGCGCTGAAACAGCGCAGCCAGCGGCTGCAGCGCCGCACAGCGCTGCGTCCCCGCGCCGCTCGCTGTCGCTGTCGCCGGCCGACGCGCTCGCCAGCGGCTGGAAGCGCCCGTGGATGTCGCAGGTGAGGGTACAATGAGTGTGAGATAGGGTAGAGTGTAAAGCGGCTGGAAGGGTTTGTAGCGTATGTGCGTGTCTCACACGAGCGGTTAAAGCGGGTGGAAGCGGTTGAAGTGCACGTGCGTGTTGCAGGTGAGCGCTGCGTGTATATTGTGGGACAGGGTAGAAGGTAAAGTGGTTGGAGTGCACGTATGCACGTGCGCGCACCGCGTGTAGAATGGTGAACAATAGACCTGGGGAACTTTTCAGGCCTTTTGACAGAAATAGTATCAGGACAGTAGAAGAAGTTTTTCTTTTTCTATTTAAACTACTGGTAAAAACTTGAGGGGTGTGAAGGGACACCCGGATGGAACGAATTTTTAAGTTAGAGAGAGATAGAGAAACACGCGCACGCCGCACGGCTTACAACTGTAGCAAAGAATGTGGTTACAACTTTTCGTCTTAATGTTTTCCGTCTAGCCCCCTTTCGCAACGCGCGATAATGAACTGCGTTCCAATAATGATGATAAATAATTTTTAAGGAATGGATATAATTTTAAGGATTTTTATCAAGTCTCAAAACCTTAACTCATCTTACATTATTTCACAGAGTCGAGTCCGCGAATGCCTCGTGAACCTATTGACGACGTGCGGCCAACGCGTGGGGCTGCCCAAGAGCCCGTCTGTAAGTAGACCCACTGTATTAGCTTGTATTGTGATCTGTCCTACTGTACAAAGCATGTGTGTGCGAGCCCGCTGACGACACGATATGGTCATTTTTTATTTTTTCTCCAAATTTTCCATATACAATAATAGCATAATTTCTATACGTTGTTTTTTGCAGGATACTCCATTCTGTGTATTATTTTAAGTTCATTTTATATTAGTTTAACAAAATCCATACACAAAATAACATTCCTTAATTTTTAATACCATTTTTAATTTGACTCTAACAACTAAAAAACAATGACTCTTCACAAACACCGTCGAGTGCCGTCAGTGGGCGCTGAGCCTTAGTAAATAATGTGTATATTTCTACCCATCGCTGCATATAGGACGATTTGTTAACCACTCTGTGCTCCAAGGTAACTGCAAGGTGTACTATATCTTAAGGCTTCCACACCACAAAGCTATGCCGTGAGAAGGTTTCGCATACACTTTACGCTTTAGGGTGAATGCACATGGCGACTTCGAGGCGTCCACACTATGAATACACTTGCAACTTTCTGTATCCAATCGTTCTAATTCTACTCAATAAGTTTGCTAACAACGTTGTTGTTTGTCAAAAAACAACTGTCCACCTGAAGTGAGCAAAATTATTTCACACTTATTTCACTGATCGCCTTTACATTCAATTGAATCCAAGACATTTCTATTTTAAAATTCACCCACTAACCAATTTATCTAGACTCTGTCCGCTGGGACAGCCAAAATTTATATTTTTTGACCGATGATAACGTTGTTGAGCTTACTATTCGAGAAATTTAAGATTGATGGAATATAGAAACTTTACACTCTTCTTATTGAAGCGACATTGCAATATGCTTCAATTGCACAATTTTTAAAAACAAATCCCACTAAATGTTGTCATGTGGCAAATCGCTTAAAACACTGTACATTATACAACAACGAATGTAAAGTCGCCATGAGTATGGTAGCTCGTTTCGTATGACGACGTCATTGATACAAGGGAATGCCAATCAAAAATAATAGCTAGGAGTTATAATGACGATCTTTTCGCAATGTGGATTGGTCATCATTTCGCTTGCAACATTTTGAGACGACTCATTTAAAGGAGGCCATCATCATAGTGTTTATAGAATGTAGGTTCTATTGTACATATAATAATATAGGATTTGTAATGAATAAGAATTTTTAGTACTATAAAATAGGAGTGATTACATTCACTTAGCATACTTAGAATTTTGAAACGTGACTATGACTCAATATGAATTTGTAACATCACTAAAGTGTTTGGAGACTGTCACTGTGTTTACACAGATGCACGTTCATATACTTGCTTCATATTTTATATTTTAACAATCAACTAGTGTACGGAAAAATTAATGTTTCAGGCCATTCACATAAAATTGGTAGTCTTCAGTACAGAGCTCAACTAAAATTAGATATCATTGCTAATTAACATTGTTTGAATGACATTTTCGGACATCTATTAATGTGGATTCACAACTCTTTAATAGCTCGATACATTAATCACAAACGGTCTATAGTGAAGAAGTTTGCTAAAGAATTGACCAGATTATCAATTAAGCTTGGGGTAGAACTAAAAATTTCAAAGCAGAAAAGTTTGTTTTGCTGTCAGAAATACGATAGATCATAATTTTGTTGCGAATAGTTCTCATTCCGCCATACGTATTTGGCTTAGGACCTATTTTTGCAGCAAAGACTAGGGGTTCAAATATTTTTATATGTTTAGGTGATATTCAGCCAAAGTTCTGAGCTTCTGGAGCGAGAGTCGTCGATGGCGTCCTCACTAGAGGAGGTGTCCGGCACTCCGGGCAACGAGCCCTCTGGCGGAGCACCGCCCACTGATCACTTTGGAGTCTTCAAGGATTTTGACTTTTTGGAGTACGAGAGCGAAAGTATTGAGGTAAATATATATATCTACAAAATTTTCATTGAATTCTGTTATTGTTTCTTTATAATAATAAGGAATTTTTAATATTTTTTTTTGTAAGATTTGTAAAGCGTCAATATTTTTACACCATAATTGTTATTAGCCATACTAATCTAGTTATTCTTTCCACACAGGGGGAAAGCTCAGACAATTTCAACTGGGGCGTGCGTCGCCGCTTGCCGAGCGAGGAGCGGGAGGATGGAGTAGCGCGGGAGAGGAGTGCGCCCACGCATGAATTGGCTGAACGGCACCAGCATAGACCGGTGCGTAGAGATAGTGGAATTTAATTGGGTGAAAAAGACAGTCAAGATTGAGATAATTTTATGACAACAGAGACTTTAAACAGAGATCATAAAAAGTATCTCAGTATAAAAAAAATAAAAGTCCTTTTCGATAACATTAAAAGCTGTCATCAAAGTTTCATTTTGACAAACAGTTTGGTTACTGTTTGTCAAAATGAAACTTTGATGACGATTAAGTGTTTTTTTTTTTTTTGTTCACTTTTGCAAACTTAAAATAAATCACGAAAAAGTTTAAATTTATAAAAAAAAATCTTATTTCATAACAACAAAAACATTTCTCTACAGGCTGGCCACGAGGACTCCTCCGACGAGGAAGGCGCGTGGGAGGAAACAGGAGGCCGCGGGGAAGGTGACGGGGCACACGAGCTAGCGCTCCGCCCGCGGGCGCACTCGCTGTCCAGCGCATCTAGTGGTGAACCAGATGGTAAGTGATTGGTCTATTTACGTGTGTAGGGGAATTTTTTAATATTTGGGTAAAATGTGACAGATTAATTGGCAAGATTTTTTTTACAAAATTTGAGTAATAATTTTTATGAATTTTAAAAGCTGTAATATTGTGCTCGATGTAAAGCATATTGTTACGTTTAGCGACAACAATTAACTCTAAAAGGTTCATTCAAGGGTTCGTCTTTTATCAGCTTGAAACATTTTTTATTTGAATGAAATATAAACACGGTCTATTTATCTAAATGTGGAACGACTTCAAAATTAATCCATCACATTATAATGATAAATGTATGTAAATCAACAGGTGAGCGTGGCGACATCACCCCAGTGCCGGGCGCTATGCGTGACGCGTGGCGTTGCTCGGTAGCTGCGTTATTACGTCACGCCACACAACTACCCCCTATGACGCTCGTCCACCGCTTGCATACTGTGCTCAAGGTATGGCATATTTCAGTTTTGTATTATTATTCATAAATACTATTTTAAATTACAATAATTCCATAAAAATTGTATTAACATAACTTGTTTTTTTTTTTATAAAATTATTTAAATTCTCATGTCATACGTTCGGAAATAAAACGCAATAAAATTAAAATTTAAAATTAGCAAGTTAGAAATATAACTATACAGCTGCAGGTGACCGCCAGAATATTGTTATATGATTCCAAGCTATCTTTATCTCACAGGAAGTAACTGCTAAAACGATATCCGTTTGCGGCTCGGGCACTACCGCGGGCGGCGGTGAACTGGCGCTAGTACTGGAGCGACTAGCTGGCGAAGAGCCGCCTCTACTGTGGGCTGGGGCTGCTGCAGCTGATTGCGCGCGAGTACGGGACGCTGTGAGATACGCGGCGCTAGAGATCAATGAGCATTTGGAGACGTACTTCGATAGACGGGAACATGCTTTGGAGGTAAGTGGGGGGAGTGGGGGATAGTTGGTTAGTTGGCCATTTGTTGTGAGATACGCGGCGCTAGAGATCAATGAGCATTTGCAGACGTACTTCGATAGACGGGAACATGCTTTGGAGGTAAGTGGGGGGAGTGGGGGATAGTTGGTTAGTTGGCCATTTGTTGTGAGATACGCGGCGCTAGAGATCAATGAGCATTTGCAGACGTACTTCGATAGACGGGAACATGCTTTGGAGGTAAGTGGGGGGAGTGGGGGATAGTTGGTTAGTTGGCCATTTGTTGTGAGATACGCGGCGCTAGAGATCAATGAGCATTTGGAGACGTATTTCGATAGACGGGAACATGCTTTGGAGGTGAGTGGGGGGGATAATTGGTTAGTTGGCTATTTGTTGCTAGAAATCCGCGTAAGTAAAAAGATAGAAAGGTAGGAGGGTTGTAGGGAGGGAGGTACTGTCGCGGAAGAATTCTAACAAATACCCGCGGCCCCATCATTAAAGAGGCTCGACGGAACACAGTGGGGTTTTAGTCGGTAAGAATCCGATATAACCCATGGCTCCATTTCCGGGGGGCCGTGGGTATCTTTGGAATGTCATGTAATTTAATTGCCATTTACTTTGAAAACAATTCCTATGAAAAAATAAAAATTACTCTGACGTTACTATTTTCAAATCATATAAATATTATTGATTTATAACAGTGACGAAAAACATGACGAAAGCATGTTCTCGTCTCGTGATAAGTACCTAGCTTGCAAATAATGTAGAAATGAACCTTTCTACCTTCTAATTTGTCTGATTTTTTATCAAGCGTAAATTTATAATTAAGTAAAGGCAATGATTGTTTCGATGTTTACAAGAAGTTTGTTCTTTTCTGAAGACAAAACAAACGCCTACACACCGTTGAGAGAAAACAAAACAGTCTACAACAAAATGAAGTAAAGGATTTCAGTTCAGCACGTGTATTCGGTTCGAGACAAAAACAACACGTTTTGGTGTTATTCCATGAGCAGTATCGTAATTATTATTAAAAGATCATCATGGTTATAGAAATATTAAGTCTTGAAGTAATGCTCTACTGTGTAAAATTATAATATTTATCTACAGTTAAAACTCACGCCATCGTAATATTTTAGGACAAACACAACCACGATATAAAAAAGCATAGTGTTAAATTGCATATAACATATAAGCTACCAAATCTGGAACTGTGAAAATTTAATTAAAAAAAAACAATTTTGCTACAATACAAATCGGTCCACGTAAATTACCAGTGTTTGAGTAGAAAGAACTGATATATTTATTTTATCAAAATACACTGACGTTATATTTTTCAGTCAGCTTTTTGAACTTATTTATTTAAGAAAATTAAGTATATAAAACACGTTAAATCGTTTGCTTACAACGCGAACGCCATTAGTACAAATTATTGGTATCCTTAGCTACATCGAATTCGCGCACTCTATGAAATAATCTAACGATTTTAATTTTGAGCCAAAGTTTAAGAAAGCATAATATTATGCTACTAACGATGCACGACTGCTTTTGAAGATATTAAATCGATCAAAATTTTAAAATTGATTTTTTTTTTTTACTATAACTTACATCAAGCAGTACACAAAGAACTTGCATTCACACACATTGCATGCCACCCGCACAAAATATGTTAAAATTTTGCAATACGATCAAGTTTTACAACCTTTATTTCAAGCAGTCGTGGCCGAGTGGTTAAGGCGTCTGACTCGAAATCAGATTCCCTCTGGGAGCGTAGGTTCGAATCCTACCGGCTGCGAACTTTTTTTATTTTTATTATAGAATGTTCCTTAAAAATATTCGATATTCCAAAAAATAAAGCAACTTTTTAATCAATTTTAAAATATTAAAAAGGTTTTATCATAATTTTTTACGAACTGTAAAATATAATTGAATCTACATTTTTATTACATCGTCAAAACTATAAAATATGTTTCCTAATTAATTAATAATTAATTCATCAACATGCTAGTCTGCAGGTTCGATTCCCATCAAAAGCATAAAATTTAAATGTTACATTTTATTTCTAAATCAAACTTATTTCTAACTTACAACTTGGTACATTCCAAACTCATTAAACATTTAGCACATATCCAAAACCAAAATAAACAAAAAAAGTTTCTCGTGTAAAAAAGTTTGATCAATATTTGCATACAAAACTTCCGTCCAATGATTTGATTTCAATAATAGAATGAGTGCATCACGCATGTGTAACGACGCGGGTCGATACCCCGTCCGATTAGGGCCCTTCTGGTCTCCTCCACTCAAGCGACAGCTCAAGCCGAGGTTCGTGGTCCCCGTCAAGGGGGGACGCCCTTGTGCATGTCGCTACCAGGGTGAACCTTCAGTTCACCCCCGCGTCCGCGTTAAAATGTAGAAGCCCTTCTGGCTAACATTGAGAGACACCACACAAAAAAAAAAAAAAAAAAAGCGGGTCGATACAGCCTGCCCACAGCCCAGGTAACCTAGCAACAGCAGGCGATGCAATAATACCTCCTCGCTCCTTGGTACAGGGGCTCGATAAGCTCTCAAAGTAATTCCAATGAATGTTAAAACTAATTGGATGATATCATTGAGATTTTTCTAGGAAAAATAATAAATGTATTCGTTTTGGCATTGAAATTGTTACATTATGGTAATGAATTACGACTCTTCGTCGAACTATTGAAGTAATTAATTATGGGAATTATTCCGCTATCAAGCTTCTTATTGATTGAAACGTTAAATTAGATTTATTTTCATGATTGGTTTTCTGAAAATGAAAGTAATATAGCTTATAATATCGTGATTTTTTTTTCTAAATGTCCCGATGAAAATGAAAATGGATGAAAATTAGTCTATATCGGTCCACTCGTGTCGAGGCTTAACCGGTACCCATAATTAATGATGTTCCCCGCGATTATATTTTTATTTCGATATGTTGTTTACTACTTTGTACTTGCACATTATAATCTGGGATTAAAACGGAACGCAATATTATTTCAAATTGACTTTATAAAATATTGCTGATAAAAATATAATTACTGAATGAAAGAAATAAGCATGAACATTAATTATATATTTTTTTACGAAAGCTCAGACTGTATGGTACCTATTTTAATCCATCAGTCCTCGGAATCACAGACACAATAGAAAATCTATTGTGTCGCGCCCCGATCGGGCCTTACGGTGGTCAATGGGTTATTTTTAAATCGATAGATCGATAGAATCGTATATATATTTCCTTATCCTATTATTATTACCTATATTCCCATTTTAAAATTAATGGTTGCTGCTTTGCTCACGGGGAGTCCTTTTTGCCACCATTGCATTGCTATCTTTTTTTTCTGTTTTATGTGTTATTATTAAGATTTGGCAAATAAAACGCTTTCTATTTCTATATAATAGTAAATATATATTTCTTTTATCCAGACCCTGGAGGTATCCCGCAGTGCTGAGGAGACCGGCCGCTGCCTGTACAAGCTGATCTTCCAGCTGCTCCTGCTGCTGGAGACCAACAACAAGATGGTGGTCGCCGTCTACCACGCGGCGCTTGATAATCGGGTACTGTATTAGATTTGTTAAAGTCGGACATTAGATTTGTTAATACTAATAATTAGCTACTAAGTGTCTTCTTCTAAAAATGTGTAAAAGTTTACTTAAAAATATTTATCTGTGATGTCACTTGCGCACTTAGTACGATGCTTAAATATATGGTGTTATGATAAATGAGAAAAATTTGATAGAAGCAATTTTTGTGAGGTTGTGTTTTTCTGAAATTCAGTTCAATTTTTTTTGAGATTCCAAAATAATAGGAGGAAAAAAATGTCCTGCCAAAAAATATGCTTTATCAAAATAAAAATATGCAAATGTGGAAATATCACCAATGGATGCATACACGTGGAATGGAAAAATTTTAATCTGGATAATCCAGCTTCCGTTTCTAGGAATATGGACTAATGCTTTTCCACTATTGAAATGGGTATTGTGAATATGTAATATGTATTATAAAATATATTTCAATTTCATTATTAGAATGTATTTTATGTATTCATCGGAAACTGGAAAAGTAGGAAACGAGATAATAAGGAAATTATGGTTGTAATGTGATTTCTTGGCAGAATTGCATTATTCAAAGGATATTAATTTACGACACGCTGCTACCTAGCTGGTGGCCTCATTTCGTTCGTAATTATGTACAATGAAATTATGAAAGGAAGGGAATATTATCAATAAACTGTATTATGATATTACAAAACTGAATGGATAATTTCATTAATTAGCAATAATTTATACCTACTCATTGCGAATATCATGCACATTAATAAAGAAATTAAGTAATTGGAAATTTTACTCTGATTAAAATTTGTCGAATGATACAAGAACTTTTTTATGTAAGTATTATTTAGTGTTTAAAAATCTATTGTGCCCACTCTTTTATCGTTGTAATATATGTATGTACTATGTATACAGTATTATAGATGTACATGTATGTATACAGTATTATAGATGTATACAGTATTATGATATACATTTATAAATCAGATTTAATTTCTCACTCCTTTCTCCCTTTACACTATCCATTCCTCAATCGAGGAGGCTTATTTGTAAAGGCACATATGCATTGAAGGGTTTACGCTTACAAGGCTAGCGTGTGACATGATCATCGAAACGCGAGTACAGACAGATGGCTAGATTGGGCATTAATATAAGTCCTAAGGCTTGATTACACGTGTAACGGAATTGATGACATTTCAGTATGGTTTATGGTGACGAATGTGTAGGCGTTAGAGAAACGTGACGCTAGAAGCTACCTTGTGGAAGGACAAGTGACAACCTAACAAATGCATGCAAGGACAACTTTGTGCTTACAGCAAATGTGACCATACATAATATATCTACTACTTTTTAGATTCGCTACGGTAAATCGAGAGATGCAGTTTCAAATCCCGTCTAAACATCATTTTATTATCAATCCATTAAACTTTTCAAATACCTACTTATAATTTTGATTTAGTGCTAAAAATATTATGACGTTATTCTTGTACATAGCGAGTGATATATTTTTAGAAATATGGTCCTGAATTTTCACATTTGTGTTTTTTTTTCAATAGTGTTTTCGTCATTATTATCAAGGCATTAGTGACATTAGGCACATCACACGTGATTTATGTACGTTGATGCTTTTTTGTATATCTATATTATTGCCTTTTTTGATGTGTGTTGTATCCTTTTAATAATATTATAAAGGCAAAAGTTTGTGAAGATGGATGTGTGTGTGTGTGTGGGTATGTTTGTTATTCTTTCACGCAAATACTACTTTATCGATTACAATGACATTTAGCACACATATAGAGGGTAACTTATCCCGGAAAGGATAGGTTAGGTTAGGAAAGGATAGGTTTTATCCCGGAAATCCGACGGGAATGGGAACTATGCGGGTTTTTTTTTAAAACGCGAGCGGAAAGCTAGTGTTTTATAAAGCAGTGACGTGTATACAGGGTGTGGAGATGAGCAGCGCGGTGGGCGTGGTGCGCGCGGCGCTGAGCGCGCACGCGGCGGACGCGTGGGCGGAGCACTCGCCCTCGCCCGCGCCGCACGACGACGCGCGGCTGCTGCACCTCATGCAGCGCCAGAGGTGAGCCCGTACTGCATTATACAGGGTGCTGCTTTTTGAGGATAGACTTTTTATTTTGTTGTAGAGAATTATTATCGTTTCATATTTAGTTTTTTCTTATAGCAAATTTGTAAATATATTTTTTTAAAGATTTGAGATCGATGTTTTCTATTTTTTTTTTATTCATAATAATAATTGTAGTTCATAGTTAGGTTTTGTTTTTTAAAATTAGGCGTTGAATAATTAAAAATTTTCGTGTGACAATGAGATCGTTGATGGTTTTTTTTTAACACAGGTGATACTCGTTCAGAAACACTTGTTTTGGTAGTTATTACTACCACGTTGATTTTTTTTATTTCTTGAAATGTGTATTTATGTAGGTATGTCTGTAATTGACAACATTTCAAAATTTTAAGCTACTTATTTTTTTATTTTAATGAAAACTAGATCAAAAATTATTATACACGTATTTTTTGCTTTTTCTAAATTTGGAAGTTTTCATTCATCTTTTTGAGTTTTAAAATCATCTCATTCTAAAATGTCGTAAGCGCCAAATGACGTCATACATACGGAGGAATACATTTTTTCCTTTGCCACATACCTAGTTTAAATTAAAAAAAAATCTTGACAGTTTACATTTTGGCACATTTGTCACTTTGATTCGCCAAGCTTTGTAAATATTGTTATTTGTTATTTGCTGATCCAAATTTTAAACAAAAGAAACTTATTCACAAATACTGATGATGATGACTTCATGCAGGATTTGTTAAGGGGTGCTGAAAATTTCTAGGAAACAAAATATATACTATCCCAAAAACGTTGGAAAGTGTTAAATAAATACAACTTTTAGTAAGTAAACAAAGTCTTTTATTTCAAGAAAATTATGAACACTATAGGCACTATTTGTATAATATAAATGAATTAGTCCAACTCCAATCAAATAAATATCACGCTAATGAGATTAAATTAGAAAACCAAAACACAATAACACGATATAAAGTTTGTTTACATGAATAATTCACAAAAATGACATTAATATGAAATTTGACACATGCCATAACCTGTAAATGTCAGTGATAGTTTTTTTTTTAACTTTTTTTAAATTAGGCTAAGGCGCATTTTTATTCCTCCGTATGTATGACGTCATCATCACATTTATCGTTTTTATTTAATTTCTCTTAAAATATGCGATTAAAAAATGAAATAAATTTTTTTCTGTAATCGCAAGAGCAAAATAAAGAAACGGTTTTTTTCTTTCATGGCCTTATAAAAAATGAAATGTTGTCAATTATATTGATTATTCGCCCACTTGTCCCACTAGGTGGGGTCGGCTCAGCCTCCCTTACAGTCCGGCTTTTCCACCGCCCCAGTATCAGTACGTCCCATACAATTATCATTAATCACGATCTGTTCAAACATCTTCGTTTTTTTGCCTCTTCTGCATTCAGCTACCACACAAATTACTATTGCACCAAATGTACACAATAAATAAACACTCGGTGTAAGGGACAGTGTAAATAACAAAACAATTATTATATTCTTCTAAAGCACAGTAAAGCTAATTCTATTGAATAATTAAAATCACGCACTTGTATATTTAATCATGAGTATTTATTCAGACCTTTGTGAAATTTAAAAGCTATATTGGAGCTATATAAATGTCATATATTGGAGTTAGTTTAAAACTAGAGTTAATTTAACCTGCCTGTTATCTCAAAATTATCTTCAAAAATGTTGATATAAATTGAATTATGAATTTAACTAATATGAAAATTATTACATGTTTTTATTGGGGCTATGGTAACAGTAACAACAGTAAAACAGCGTGTAAAGAATGTATATGTATATGTACCCAAATATTATAAAAATATATATTTTCCGTGTACAGATGGGGCGCAGCCCTAGCGCTAGTGCGCGAGCGCAACGCGGAGCGCATCCTGGAGCGCGGGGAACTGCCGGAGGATGACGTCACGAGCCTGTTACATGTTTACTGCCGTGGACTTGCGCAAGCGCACCCGGGTGAGTGTGCTTGTAGGGGATCCTATACAGGGTGTTATTTTTTGTTATGATTTTTTAGGGTGGAGGGGGATGGCCCATTCTAATTTTACATCGGTAAATTATTTTTCTAACCGATTATTTTTTTTATCTTCACTGTCTACTAACAAGAATATCGATCACTATATTTTCTCTATATATAATTATAATATCTAATCCCCACAGACATGGTGGCAATCACTCGTCCAGTCAACGAGCTGTCCCAGAACCTGTCCTTCATGATGGAGAGCCTCTACAAGGTGTCAGTGGCCCTGCAGCGGCAGGAGTTCGTGTGACGTCAGAGGAAAGCGCGGAACGACTAACGTATATGGGACTGGATGAAAAAGAATGATGAAATAAATCGTCAGTATAAGTGAAATAGTGTAGCGTATACAACGCTTTTAGATGACAATTCGTGAATGAACATTTTTTGAAAGTATCAATAGGTAATTCTGTGCATCACCATTTTGTTGATGTAAAATTTTTGATTGTTTGAATCTGAAATCATATGCAATTGTAGTGATGTCGCATATACAATGCTTTTAGAGGAAATTCTGTAACTCGCCGTTTTTTCAATCAGTATCAATGTTTAAGAATTTGACTCTATCATCAATGTTAAAATTGTCTTTGGTGGAAATAAAAAATAATTACATATAACCTGCTAATCGAATAATAATAATTGTTAGATTAGATATGCAAATCTGGATGTTGTTATAACGATTAATAATTTATTAATTGGACGAAAAAAACATGTGCTTATTAAATCAACTTGCTTGCTATAGTAGACAAAAATTAGACATAATAATAAGACATATAAAACAACAAGTTATGGTAGTTTTGATTGATGTTCTTTAAAGTTACAAATTGTCTATTAGAATTTCCTTATAACTAACTATAAACCAATACAATATGTGTTTTTACAATTAACTTCAATATATACTCGTATAAAAGTAGCGGTATTCAATGTTTCAATATAAAAAGCACATAAGTAATTCTTACAATTTACCATATTTCTATAAGCTATTAAGAAATTTAATCTATGTTTAAAAATTTAATCTTCCAGTAGCCAAATGTAAGATTCCTAATGAAAATGCGTAAAGGACATGTCAATACTTCTAAAGTCTACAGTACAAATACGAGTGATACGGAGCGAAACTAAAACGCATTTTGTTTTTAAAACTCAAGAACATTACCCCATATATAAGTGTTAACACACTTAGCACATTAAACTGACACTTTCAACTTTATAAATCTCGATGTACTCACATTTATATAACATAATGTTTAGTTAAATGAAATTAACAATAATCAATGTTATAACATAATTAACATTTGTATTAGATAAGAAACATATACGTTAGTTTAGGTCTGCCTTCGATCTTGGATGATATCTCAGTGCAGAAGAGCGTAAAGTAGGCATCTGCTTATTTACGAATAAATATTATAAACATACGCTTATACGTAGGATTCAGCCTAAGCCTAAGCCTAAGCGACGTTAGCACAAGCATATCGATGATATAAACACTTTGTATTTCACTTGACGCTACTCGCTGCATGACCCGGACCAATAAAAGATCGATTCAAAACAATTTGCGATCATTTATCAACACGGGTCATACTGCCGCAGTAGTTCTGCTGTAAATAGCTATTAGACGCTTGTGATTTAACTGTATTAAATGTTGCGCGACGCGTATACTACTATACAAAGATGATTACGTGACCAAAAGTAAAATTTTAATAGTTTAAATTATTTATATTGTATGTACTGAGGAAATTATAAATTATTCTATTGTGATTTAAATTTAATGATTTCGGAATTTTTATGGAATTTGAATTTTGTGATCGAGAGGTATATATTATGTTAATGATTAAAGTCTGATTTAACTTGCACCGACTCCAAATATTAGATAGTTTCGACTCACTTGTCCTCTCGAGTGCGCATCTCACATCACAAGAATGGCTTTAGATATAAATTGTAACGTTAGATATGTAACATAAATCACAATGAACAAACCTGTACGTTTAAAGTAACGAACACGATGTCGTGGCGAATTTAGTTAATAAATTGGTAACTATAGTGGATTGCAGCCGAAGCCGGGCGCCGGCGTAGTGTTGCTGCAACACGCACGTAGTTGACAAGTAACTGATCTCAGTTAGGATACACAGTACACTGCACGCATTACTCATCGGTGGTTCTCATTACAAGCAGTATTCCACAAATTTCGATTTATAGATATAATAAGGCTTTGCACAGTATATTTCTGTATTTCGTGGATATCGAACAAATAGTAGGAATGATTATCTTGTATTCATGTTCGAGTGTGCGAGCCCTTGCAATTGTTTTAAAGGAATTCAGAAATGAACACTTATTTGTTCGGGTCATATTATTTCGGCTTAATATATTGACGATAATAAGAATAAGGACAATTAATAACGAACAAATACTAAATTGCGAACAAATTCAATGCATAAAAAACTGAATTCCTTTAAAAAAATTGTAAAAATATCGCGAGTAAGTCTTCACCACTTCTAATTGTTCTATCTTCTCTTACGATGTACTCACAGAGGTCAGTTAGGCAATGTAAGCGATAAAATTACTAACCAGCACGCCTCCCGTGCGTAATTTCTCAACCAAAATACTGTTTCTTCTCTCCTCCTTCTAAATTAATTGGTTTCGAATAAACATCACACTTCGGTTATCTTTAAAACTCTTTTGTATGCACTTATCATACGATTCACTTCTCTCTTCAACAAAGCAATCTGTTAGAATAATCCCAACCATAATACTCGTTCTTTAAGTAATAATATAAGCAATATTTAGTCAAATGCAAATAATGTACCAAAAGTTGTGCAAACTCACGCTTTTAATTTTCGATTGTAAGAGAGCATGTCGCGAGATTATTATATTAATTTCTAGTTATACATAAGACGCAGCCTGTGGACTGTGTCCCTTAAGTAACAGATTGAACTTGCGTTATATTTTTGTATGTTCAACTTATTGCAATGGTTAACATTTTATATTGAAGCGCCACAAGCATTCCTTATTATCTCTTGATGTTTTCACGTATACTTTTTGATTTGAAATCGAATTGAAAATTAAATAATTGTTTAATAATAATCAAGCGACGGCATTGCTCTTGAGCTATCCTTTAGCTATCGTTTACTCATATTCGTTTCAGTATTTGAATAGTCCGTAATCCCATGACAGCAATAACGCAGTATACAAATTAATTTATCTTGAATGGTTTTGTCTATTTTCTTTATGTAATGATCAATATTTATTGTTATTTTTGTTTGTAACGCGCCAAGCGTAATTTAGTGAAATTGTGAATTAATAGTACTAATTACATGTATTTTATTTAATAAATATTTTCTTCTTATGTTTTGTTTTATTTTTACCTCACATCCCGTATCATCATCAATAGTTATACAGGGTGTAATCGTTAAGTGTGCACAGGGGATTATTCCGTAACTTTTGCAGATATCAAAAAACTTTTAATTGATATCGAAAGCCCTTTACCTAATAAGTAAAATTACAATAATAACGTTTTAAAAATAAAGCGGGAAATATCCAAAAATTTTACATCAAACAATTTTAATTTTAATTTGGTTGGGACTGGGTTCACCGTCAGATGTGTCTCAAAAATACCCATGTGTGAATCGATCCCATGTGCAAGTTTGTATTCAGCGCTGTTACGAACATGAATGTGCAGCATTTTGCTGAAGCTGTTCCATCTGTCTAATTTAAAAATCTTGGTCATTCGTATAAAATTCAAGACAGTTTATTCAGGAAAATGAAACAAATATTCGCAAACTAAGGTTTTCATATAATTTTCATTGAGCATATTATTTTATATGGAATTTGAATATATAATTAGTGGCATATGTACATACAAAATAAATGTGGTATCGGTAGGATTATGCAGGCAGCGACCGCAGGACTTGTGGAGGTTTTAATCAATATTACTTTGTAGCAACAAATTGCATTGACAGAAATTGTTGTGTTATTGTAAAGACTAGAAATACATCGCGTCCACAAGCATCGTGCGAATTCGAAACTCGTGTAAATCACGTGCACAACGCCAGACCCTCGACTCACGTCTCACGCATGATACGAGATACTAGGGACCCTTTGTTGCCAACTGGCATCAAAACAATTGCATTTAACTAAACGCGCGAACTCAGGTTGAGTGGACTGAATTCGTCCCCGAATGTTCGCTCTTTCTAGACACAACCATCGCGCCTCGCGTCGTTCGCACGAGATCACGAAGAAATAGCCCTTAATGGACAAGCTCTTTAGAGCATTGATGATGATTACAGAAAAATCAATGAAATACTTTTAACCTAGGTTTTCAAGATTAAAAAATCAGATCAAGCGCGAGACGGACTCGCGCACCAAGTGCTCCGAAGTCCGAACAAACCTACTTTTCATTATGTTGTAACTGTAAAATGTAAGTTTTAGCAATTTTTCCTTTATCTGTGCTATAAGACATTAATTTCAAAACTCTGTGTATACGGGATAGTCCGGGATACATCGCCCATTTTTGCAAGGATTACTATCAAGCTAATTTTTCGTGAGTAGCTTTATTTTGATGAGATGCCCAATAATTTCATGTACGAAACTCTCGATTGTGGTAGCTTACAGAGGTAACAAGGATAAAAAATTTTGATTTGACGGTTCTCAAATATTTATTACGCAATTTGTAGGACAATATGTCTGTTGAATTATATAAGTATTAAATAAGTGAAAATAAAAAAATCAGCTGGTTAGTAATCATTTATGATGACTTCGTTATCGATACACATTGGAAAGGGGGACTCTTTGATCAAACCATAGATTTTGTAGGACAAATATTTTTTCGAATAATTTAGATAATTATCTTGAGATTGAACAAAAAAAAACATTCAGTTAGTAATTAATATTTGAGAACCATCAAATCAAAATATTTTATCCTTGTTTCCTCTGGTAGCTACCACAATCGAGAGTTTTGTACATGAAATTATTGGGCATCTCATCAAAATAAAGCTACTCACGAAAAATTAGCTTGATAGTAATCACTTGCAAAAATGGGCGATGTATCCCGGACTAGGAAGTACAATGTAGGTTTTGATTCCCTTGCGAATGTCGAAATTTGCGATATTTTGCAGCATAAACGGCTGTATCTTTTGCGTTGGTTTATAAGTTTGATTTTTCACATCTTCAAGAGACCGTAGACTTGAGTATTCGATATAAATTTAAGCTTGATACCTCCACGCTTTCCTGTGAAAAAGGTTGTTGACAGACAGACAGACAACAAAGTGATCCTATAATTAGTATAAGGGTTCCGTATTTTCCTTTTGAGGTTCGGAACCCTAAAAAATGTTTTCTACTTTTAACAGAACAATCTTGGAAACAAAATCATCAGTGTCAAGCACTGTCAAGTAAAACACACCACAAATTTTAAAGAAGTTTATTCAGTAATTTTGTACATACAAATCTACATATTGCTGCAATATTAGGCTCGATACATATGGTTCGATATTTCACTATGAGCGTCTGAGTTCACATATCTAGATTTTGTACAAATAACGTCTTTCATATTCTATCTATAGTTGAATGATGTTTGCGTGATAAAATGAGGCAAAAACAATAAGATTTAATAATTCGCACAAGTGCGTATAAAATTCAAAATTCGATTTCATAAATTACACTAAGCTCCAGAATTTCTAACAGAATTTCCTTATAATGCATATATTTCGATCTTCGATAATCTTATTTGATATTTAATACAAAATATAGTTTAGCAGCCATAAGTGTAAGATATTGTGTTCACAGAGCGAGCGACGTATATAATGTAAAAAGCTGCATCATAAGTTTCGTCCACAAAAATGTCAGGATTATATTTTAACACTACAACCTAACAACTAATTCAGTATAATTTTGATATTGGTAAGACAACAATCTAACGCAACATTAGTGCACTGTATTTAGTTATTTATCATTATGTTTTTGGGCAACTGTACCGGTCGATGCATTTTGTGGACACAAGACACCGCGACTCGAGGGCAACCAGCATCGTGCAATAAATAAAACTGATTAGTAATATCTCGTTATTTACTCATAATAAATATTTAAAAATTAATACAATCACAATACGAGAAATTGACTAAAATGCTACATAAAAATGAGACTATAGGTGACTGTATATGGGCCACAAACCTCGCTCTTTGAAATTGTAAAAACAGTTCCTATATACGGTCACCGTAACGAATAATAATGTATTTACATAAACATGCTTCCGAGTGGATCTTACGGCTACAATATAACTGCTCCTACACGTACGTTTATACATTAAAAAAACTTTAAAAAGTATACAACTTGATCACTTCATTTTATATAAACTTAATCATAAATACATGCATATGTAATATGTATACAAATTATAATAGCCCACTTGTTACAAAAGATGTTGTTAACAAATCATATATGTTTCTGATATAGCGTAGGGCAGGTACACGTAAATAAAAACAATAAATAAAATATTCAACTTATTCAGAAAACTGTACAAGTTGAAAGGTTTATAGGGTATATAGGCTCACAAAGTCCTGATGACATATTATGCATAATTTCATTGCCAACATATTATTTCATTGTTTGAAACAAATTAACTAAAAAGAGACTTTATACTAAAAATTCATGATAAAACTACTCGTGATGACTGAATTCGATTGTGAAGTCCTTGTTATAAATAAAAATCACTTCAATATAGAAACACATCATAATATCACAATGTAGTGTAGATGTCGATATAAAAATGTTAATATACGTTCTTCACACTTATAAATTGTATTACAAATTTCGTATAAATAGGTTAAAATTGATTATAGAACTCAATTATAACTAAAAAATACTTACAACAAATATAAAAATTAAAGATGTATAACTTAAGTAGAAAGGAGCGGTATCTATGCAACTGGGTAACAAATGAAGTTATAATTCATAAATCTTCATAAGAAAAGAGAGTACCTAAAAACGGTATAAATAACGACAAATCATCGCAGAGTTAAAAATATTAGAAAAATTACCAATTTTTAGTTACCCAGGTGATAGATATTCGTGAAAACCCTTACATTACAGACAACATAAGTGGTTTTATTTGTTTGAAATCATATTTAAAGTTTAAACCCTTTTAATTGTGATGAGTTTGTGTTAATCTCATTTTCTTAAATCTATGAGTGTTAAATAACATCAGGATCAATTTAAAATAGGACACTCATATTAACTTACAGTTCTTGTGATATAAAATTTCATGTATTAAAGCATGCATAAAATAAATTTACATGAAACAATACTGACTTTTTCAAACATCAGTCCATCAGTATACCTTTGTTAGGCCTCCTCATACCTTATTTCCTCTTTATTTTCAAACATTTCATTTAAAACAACACTTATGTTTCTGTAATATAAAGTGTAGTGTAAAAAGATTTTAGTTAAAGAGAACAGAGTTGGGGTCCTCATTGTCCATCTGCTTGACATGCCGCAGCACATCCTTTTTGGTGATCACGCCTAGTAAACGCCTGTAAATAAGATAAATTTCATTAATATTTATATACTTTATTAAAAGTAAAGGCGTAAGGGCTGATTTAGTTCGGAGTAGTTTTGTATGGACTCAATCAGGATCATAGAAATCTAAATAACAAGACACATAGAAGCGACACGTAGAAGAATAATGTCATAATTCATATGAAAACCGCTGTCGCCAAAATCAACACATTTAAACCGATAGCTAAACAGTACACACAAGTAAACTATGCCTTTTATTGGACAGCTTGATTTTAGTGAAAACTAACTTAAATATTAAATTAAGCTTTTTAATATGTATCCTAACGCACGAATTTACGGTTTATTTTAGAATAACATCTCTAAGTATATGAGACGTTTTGTTTCTTTTTGCTCCAATACGAAAAAATTCGGCTTTTCTACAACAGAAGTTGTCAATTTTCAATAGATATAACTTTGAACATAAACTCATAGAAATAAGGTTGAAATTTGTGTTAAACGTGATAATAAGAATGGTAGACTGTGTCATTCATTGTTATTTCGATTACTATGGTGACACTCGTAATACTTGTAAATATTCTATAATTTTAAGGAAAAACGGCATTATTTCTAAAAAAGAAATATTGACCGATGAAATATTATTCCTTTATTAGTATAATTACAACTTGTGGAAGAATTTCCGCAATGGGATATGCTGAAACACACCATGTTTATACACATACGTCTCCAGAGCAACTGAACAGTGACGAACACGCTGGTGTTGTGAAAGTCACCTGAGTGGCGACAAGGTCACTCGCGCTTACGACTTCTAGTGTCTTGTTATTTAGATTTCTATGATCAGGATGATTTGTTTGTTCCACGACACACTAAATACATTGGCAGGTTACACATATCGTTAGATATTTGTTAGTTTAATAATGTATTTAATAATGTTTAATCTTTCGTGTGTTTAATACTAACACATGATTTTAGATACATATGTTTTTAAAAAATTTAAATTATCGATGTATTTACTCATAATTTAGACATTTTTTTATTCTCCTAAGATCCTCCTGATCATAACAACTAATTATCGTAAAGGTACACATTAAATGTATTTACTTATAATTTAAATTAAACAATCTTTTATTTCTCTAATTCTAATCGTAAAGGCACACATTAAATCAGGCGCACAAAACTTACCCGTTGTGCGTAACGAGCGTTTGCCTCAGACCAAGTTTGCGGAACATGTCGACGACGGTTTCCATGGGCGTCTGGTCGGTGACCGTGATGGGCGCCAGGTCGAGGATGCGCGCGAGGTGCAGGGGCGGAGGCCCGTGCGCGAGGGCGGAGCCCCCCGCAGCCGTCGCACCGGCTAGTACGACCACCGACTGGCCGGTTATACCCTCCATTGTGCGGCGCGCGTTCGCTGCAATTCGTTTGTTAGTTAGGTGGTTTATGGCCGTTCCCAATATCGTATCTATCTTCGGTTTAACCATAAGATAAAAAATGCTATCTATCTTTTGTTTTGGCGTCCCAATTAGCTTACTAGCGATATGATAACCTATCTCTGATCGCTATCTATCGTCTGGAGGACTAACTGCTTACTAGAGGTATATTTTTCTCTTTGAATTTGTCGATTTGAGCGTCCCAATAACGTTTTGACAGCTATCAGCCAGTAATGGCATTCCCAATATCGTATCTATCTTACGATAGATAGAACCTTACTGGCTAACGGTGATAGCTGTCTAACTATAACCGTAGTTTGAATATTGAAAACGGCCATTAATGTGAAGAGTGTGAATGAATGAATCATTCAATGATTGAAAGGAACGCTTGCCATTGCAGTGCATTTTAGTATGAGCATAATACTGATTAATAATGAATAACTTAGAAAAGTGTTTATCCTCATCGAGAGTTACATAAACATCGGGGTTAATAAAAATTCAATTAAATTGGACACTGCTCAATTATTGATCTAGGTATCGTTTGTGGAGAATTCTTATCAAATAACATTTTATTTTAGAAATAATGACGATTTTTATACATGAACTGTTTTAAAATACATATAAAAATTAAAGTTTTATGACCTTGGTTGCATCACTGAACACATTAATTTTAAGAACCAAAAAAGTATATACATAATTATAATGTGCAACCGATATTGAAGACGAACACTGCTAGTACACCTTATTAAGTGGTATCTAATATACTATACCACCATTTTCCATTCCTACCAAATGCACAATGTTCTTATCGATCCAGCCTTATCCCATCAAGGTTAATGTCCCTCCCAGCAAAAATCAACCTGTAACTCCATATATCAGCTCACCGATAGCCAAATTAAGGTCCCTCCTTAGCACGAAGCCGACCAAGTACTGCGACTCCTTAGAGACTACCACCGGGTACCCGTTGTGCTCTGTCTCCTTAAGAAGTGTCTCCACGTCGTCTACAGTCATCGAGTCTTGGGTTATCACTGATAGGGTTTCGTTGCGTCTGCAACAAGAAGACGGGGTATTGAGTAGGTGAATTTTATTTAAAATACGGATTTGGGACTTTGGATACATTTAATAAATTAATGATATTGCAAAAAAAATAATTAAAACGCAAGGCAGCAGCAGAACTATTTCGCATTCTACAATTCGCTAAATGCAATTTAAAAGAACAAAAGGATTTTGGATTTTGCAAAAGCAATTGCGCGTGTCAATAAATTCTAGCTTTGCTATTGCATGTTGGCAATCTTAATATATATAAATCTCGTGTCACAATGTTTGTCCTCAATGGACTCCTAAACCACTTATCCGTAATTATAATAAAATTCGCACACCATGTGTAGTTCGATCCAACTTGAGAGATAGGATAGTTTAAACATGTAGGTACCACGGGCGAAGCCGGGGCGGACCGCTAGTAATATTGTATTAATTTCGCTATAGTGCCATATTAAGACTAACTTTAATCAATGAAACTTGGCTTTGCAATCAGGTATTTTTTTGGAATCGATTCAGTAGTTTTTCAGATTACCGCGTTAAAACAAACAAACAAACTCTCCAGTCTTATATTATTAGTATAGATGACTCTTGCAAACTGGATGGGTCTTAGAAAAATATTTCCTGTTAATACACTCCTAAATAATAGCACATTTTAATCATTCGCCATTTTGCTTATACAAAATAATGAAAAGGTTAAGCGTGGTTATTTGCCTTCCCTTGGTAAAAAATGGTTCAGAATGTCTAAATAGTTTAGTGAAATATGTATTTTAAAATTAACCTATCTATGTAGTTTGCCGTGCATTTCGCAACGTAATTGTAAGAATACGCACTTACACACATTCGCAAAACATTAGGAGTACAGGGTTCGATTCCTTAACAAATTTTATCCACATAAATTAATAGATTTTTTTCTCTTTTGTCGCTATACTATCGCAAAGCAAGAAAATATTCGGAGAACTTTACAAATCGATAACATTTGCAATGTAATTAAGTCCAAAATAAGTGTTTTGTCGTGATTTTCGTATAAATAATCATGGATCAATTATTTGTATCTTGTTTAGTAAAAAACTTTTATAGTTAATCAGCTTAGGTCTTAGACATAAATTCTCATTCTCATAATCTTAGTTTTTATTAAAAAAAAATATAATATTCGCTCTGCTTGTATCTTCTATTATATCAATAAATCAAGATAAATAATATAAATAAATAAATAAATCGCCGACCCACTTGGACGTATCTATATAAAAGCAAGTATCTATACAATAAATCCTTCAAGAAAAGAGCTTATTTGTCCATAAAAGGCCGGCAAAGCACCTGTAACACTTCTAGTGTTACAAGTGTTTATGGGCGGTGGTGACCACTTAACATCAGGTGGCCCATCTGCTCATTTGCTTGCTCTGACATAAAAAAAATCAATTTATTTTTAAATCTATTTTATTCATTTCTATTGTTAGCTTTGGCATGCCAGTGGTAAGCTTTCTGGCTAATAGAGCTTCTTATGTATGTTCACTTAACTTATTTTCCTACCCTCTTTAGTAAAAAGCACATATATTTAGGCACATAATAAGTTGAGCAACAATCGCAAGCGACATAAAGCTTAGCCATACAAAATAAAATATCCTTCATATCATCATTAAATTACTAACACTTGTAAAGAATTTTCTTCTTTTTGTATGATCACGATTCAATATCTAATAGAAATCCAGTACCATAAATAAAACTAAAATTCGAATATCACACATAGTTAGAAATAATAAATTTGAAAAAAGTTCATACAATAGATCCAAAAAATCAGCTCTTTATTATTATCTTCAGTAAAGTATTGCGCATGAACCCACGAATATTTCTGATTTGGTACAACCAATCTTCTGTACCAATGTTCAACTAAACCGATTTAGATGAAATTTGGCTGGATAGCTTGAGACCCAAGTTCAGACCTAGGATAGGTTTTATCCCGGAAATCCCACAGGAAAGGGAACTATGTGGTTTATTTTTACGGGCAAATCCACAAGCGGAAAGCAAGTATCTATAATATAATTCGTGGACGATTTCTAAGAGTACCCGCGGCCCCGGCTAACTGCGCGGCTCGACGGAACTCAGTGGGGTTTTAGTCGGTAAGAATCTGATATAACCCTCGGCTCCTTCCCCGGGGGCCGTGGGTATCTTTGGAAGATTTCCCCACTATAAAAAAAAATTGTGCGTGTACACTAGTACACACGTAAGAAGTGAAACTTCTTTATGACCTTATTTTTCAAAAAATAATTTACTAAGTGCAACTTTACAGAAATACGTCTATCACGCTTGGTAGGGATAAAAACAAGATGGCGCGTAACGAAAAAATGTTACACAAAAACTTTTTCCAACCCCGTTAAAGAAGTTTCACTACAAAAAAAAAGTATCTATATAATAATTCCACTTACTTGGGCTGCATGACGTCCGCAGCTAACGAGGTGTGCTGGAACTCGTCCTTGCTGTCGAGGAAGGGGTAACCGTTGAGCGCTATATGTGCGTCGTATATCCCCTGCTTGCCGAGCGCATCACCGACCCACTTGGACGCCATAGCTGCGGCCATGAGCGGCACGATGTAACGAACCCCGCCGGTTAACTCGAACATTATTACTACTAGCGATACTGGAATCGAGAAAAAAAAATTGGTTGTTTTGTAAAGTAGGTTTACGATCGAGATGTTTACGTGATAACGTCTTATTGGTGGCAGCGCTCGAGATGAGACGGGAGATCGGTACGTCTCTCTCTCGTTATACCTGCGATCGCGCTCGTGAGGTTTTGGTGCGACACAAGTTTCTGAACATGTCACCCGACTAAAACGATTTTAAAAACGTTATCACGTTAACAATGTTTTGTTATAATCGTTTCAGCCGTGAGACAAAGGCAATCAAAGGCGTTGTTTATAGTGTGGACGGTTAAATGGGACGTCATTATCACTAAGCATAAACAACAAAAAAACTAAAAGAGTGACTATTTTTCTGGCGAATATTTTTAAAATTTAAAAAAATGATTTATATTGACATTTTTCTAAGATCTTATACTTACAATATGTAAAATACATAATACCAAACAACGGTAAAGTTAATTTTTTTATTAATTTTTTACTAATCGTCTAATTATTAAGCTCCAAACTCTCACCGGTCATTCTAGTGACACCGCCGAGCACAGCCGCGGCTCCGACCATAGCGTACAGGCCGGGCGTGATGCAGTCGTCGCCCGTCGAACACTCGCCGGAGAACAACCAGCTCTTCGGGTACTTGTTGGCTAATTGCTCCACACCTGTGATATATTAAGGATGTAAGTAAATGTTATTAAAAAAATTGTAAGAAAAACTAAAAAGGGAATGCGTAAAAACAGACAACCAGGCAGGAAACTGACACATAAATTATTAAAAAAAAAACTTACATTAAATCATCATCATGCATAAACAAGTGTTTACTCAAGATTTTTTCGAAAACTTCGGTAGTAATAATCAGTCGGAAACAAGGCAATAGACTTCATATAATCATTATTGATTAGATTCTGGACTCTAAGACATCCGTTTCACTTGAAGTTGCTGTTATAGTCACCGGTGATGATGATGACAACTAATCACTCACCAATGCCCACGATCCGCCCGGGGATGGCACCGAGCGCCAGGCTGGGGATGAACAGGCCGCACGGCACCTTGATGCCAAAGGTGAACACCGTCATCACCAGCTTGAGCAGCAGCGCGAGGGTGAGCAGCCACATGGCGCGGTACACCCCGTCACCGGCTGCCGCCTTCTCGATCGTGTTCACGTCCGTGAAGTTGCGGTTGTAGTCGCTGGTGATGGTGATGACATTGGTGATTAGTTGAGTTTGTCTAATTTTAGAGATGTTGAGCTGTTATGCTTGTATAATCAAGTAAACAAATACCTAATCACTGTGATTAAAGTGAATTAACAAATTATTAAAGCCATTTATTTTTACGAAGAAATTAATCATTAAGTCATGTCAAGTCAGGACAAAAAAAACTGTTATTTATTAGCCCTGGAAGCGATTTAACTTTGATAACATATTCAAACATTATTTAAGTCCCTACCCCTAAATAAAACAGTAATTATTCTCACCACAGCGGATCAGTATTAGAAATCCCGCACTGATTGAACAGAAGATAGATCAGCTGACTTGTATTCATTCTCGTGTACGGGTTGGGGTACGCAATGATGGCCGTCACGAGGGTCACCACCAGCACCTCGGTCACCGGGTACTGCCCGAGCTTGGAGTACTTGCGGTAGCGGCACCAGTAGATGTTGGCCTTTATGAATATTGTTGCTATGCAGCCCTGGGAAGACAAAGGGTAGATATAAAATCAAACACATTTTATTTAAAAGGACTTGTGAATTGTGTCATTAGATAATCCATACTAATATTATAAATGCGAAAGTAACTGTCTGTCTGTCTGTTACTTAATTTATAAATGCGAAAGTAACTGTCTGTCTGTCTGTTACTTAATCACGCCTAAACTACTGAAGCAATTTGCATGAAATTTGGTATGGAGATATTTTGATACCCGAGAAAGGACATACTTTCTACTACCTTTTATTTGCTACCTTTTATTGCGAAATATACACCACGGGCGAAGCCGGGGCGGACCGCTAGTGTCTAATAATCTAGTCTAATAAATTTTTTTCACAAAAATAAAATTCAATCAGCTGGCATTTTTTTTTCAAAATCGAATATGGAAAATGTTTAAAGTTTAAACTTACCCCAATAATACCAAGCCCAACGAATGGTATGAGCTCAAAGAACTTCCACGGCTTGTTGTATTCCACATAGAATAGTACCAAATGTTCATTTCCGAAGGGATTGATCGAGCGCAGTATGAAGGCAGCTATGAGCGCACAGAAGAACGAACGCCATAGAGTTTTCAGTGGGAAGTAGTAGGATACCTGGAATATTAAGTGTTTGTAATAACATTGTTTAAAATTAGTTAGTGTAATATGGGGGAACTAGTAAATTGTTCAATAGAAAGAAATTAAATGCGACAATCGACCCATATTTTCGACTGAATAGAAAAAGTTAATAGAACAAATTGAAAAGACGTAATGTAATCGTTGCTCAATCAATCATTATTATTCCTATCATAACAATTGTTAATTTACTTTTGATACTAAAATGAAATGGTTATTAAAATATTTTCTATTTTCTACAAAAAAGGATCGCCAATAAACATTAGCGTCCTTGCAATGAGCGTCACGCTTGAGTAGTGGAGCGCAAATAGCATAAATTCCGATGAATTGAATAATGATTTAACATATGATTCAATATCTTCTAAATGAACATCTTTACTTTTATTTTAAAGGTACACAAATATATGTAATGGATAATATAACGTAATTCAATTATAATACTCATTTTAACAATAATCATAATATGAAGGAAAGCCTAACCTAACACACTTTCAGTATCACCAATTCTCATATAAAACAAAAATTATATACGTTTCGTTATTTATAATCGTATTTTGTACTATTGTTAGTGTGAATACATTCTAATAATCTATGTATATTACTACCTCTTATTCATTAGACTTCCTAGAAGGGCTTTCGAATCATCAAAAAAAAAAGTTGCACTCCGGGAGTGCCGGCAGAAGTGAAAACTTGATTATTAACGTTCAGCATGTTTGATATTTTGGAATGGTATCCGTCTTACGCACGGAATATATTTAAGGGCAAAAAAAATCCGTCTTACGCTTTTTCGATCAGGCCACGTGTCCTGACGCGAGTTTAAGATTTTATACCCAACGCCGCTAAAGAAGTTTTCACTTCAAAAAATACAAACCTCTTCAAGACTGAAGAGCACACCACCGATGGGCGCTCCGAAAGCCACGGACACTCCTGCAGCAGCCGCAGCTGATAATATCTCACGCTTTTTGGCTTCATTACGACCGTACTTTGGAAATAGGTACGAGAGGATATTACCTGAATAAAACAGATCAAAATTTTATTTTTAACGCGATTTCTTTATTGTATTATATTATATAAGGAAATTTTGGTCATGGACAGACTGAAATAGAATTTACTTCATGTAAATGTTTAATAATCGCGTAAAATCAAAAACAATAAAATGCTAACGTTCTTAGTATAATATTTAACCTTATAAATTCAGTATGATGACAATGAGAAATACTTGACTTATTTTTATTATACAGAAACCTGTTTTTGTAACGCTGATATCGTAAATAAACTATTAAAAATCCATTACACATTAACATTTCTTTTGCAACAAAAATATATTCTATAGTAATCGGTTTTAATTATTGCTGTAATTAAACATTGAATTATAAAAAATCGACCTTCATTTATGTAAGTGGTATTCTATTCTTTTTAAGTTATTTCATGAACATAATTAGTTTAAATAAGATAAAAAGAAGTTTCACTTCTGACACGTGTGCTCGGCTCACACGCCCTTTTTTCTTGTTTACACATACATAAGTATTATAATAAAAAATATTTAGAATAGTTCTACATTACAACTACGATCGATTAGTTCTTTTTTTATTGGAGTCTTCTAGTGAATAACATCTTTAAAGAATAACAGCTTACCCAAACAGCTAGCAATATGGACCATTGGGCCTTCCTTGCCGAGCGACAGGCCGGAGGACACAGACAGTATCAGCCCCACTGATTTGATGATGAGCGTCCACTTGCCCAGGTAGCCTCTGATGATGAAGCCGCTGAGGATTGTCTTTATCTCGGGTATACCTGACAATATCACATTTATAGTTTTACACTTGAAGTTCAGTGCAAATTTATGTATTTAGGAGAGGTGTGCAGTTATCTTAAAGAATGGTGAAACATCTTAAATTTTTCATAATTTTTTATTTTTATAAGCTTTGATGATGGTTATTTAGAACTCAATAAATATCTAACTCCTAACTCTCCTAACTACTCTGAGGCGAAAAAATTAAGTAATATCAGCTTGATTTTTTACAACTAAAGTATAACGTATAAAATAAAGCAACGTCACTCACCAGACCCGCACGCGTACGGCGCGAACATTCTCACAAGCGAAGCGGAAAGCGCTGCGAACGTCAGTGCCCACACAATGTAGAATAGGTAGCTGATAATGTACGCGCCCGGCCCTTCCCGGGATTCGCCAAACACTTGCGGCCATGTTAACCACTGTATAATAAAATCACATAAAAATATAGAGATATTGTGAGTCTCTACAGGCAATGTGCTTAAATGTAATGTAAAAATGTAACTTATAAAATCAAGAAAAAATTGAGTAATAACAAACCAAAAAAATCAAATAGTACCAGCATTCATTGTGAAATTAAATAATAATAAAAAAAATCAATTCTAAAAGAAATGTAATTGAATAAACAAGCCTTAGAATTTATCACAAATAATAAATATTTGTATTGAAGAAACTGGATAGTGCACATACCTCAGAACAATTTTCTCTATCGAACGTGATCTCATCGTTAGACCAGCAGCATTGCTCCCTATTGAACCAGAAGGCCTGCGGGCAGATACCGAACTTTAGGTCCGTCATCCACGACGCGCCGATGTCTATCACACCTGCGACTACACCCGTGCACACTCCCACTAGTAGGACGCACACCCAGCCCGACCAGGCGTCGTGAGCGCCCTGTGGATAAAACAATTTATTCAAATTATACAAATAGACAACAGACATTTAAAGTATATTAAAATAAATGTATTTTATAGCATGCTTCTCAAAATATAAACAGAAATAAACATCTATTAACATGTCATATTACTGTCTCACAATTAATAATATGTGGATGTCATGGGCCCTCTACACAATGGGTAATGTTGGACGAGTAGAGGCAATTATAGGGTAGACTATAGAAGGCCAAAATATTTATAATCAGCCAACACTGCCCATTGTGAAGGACCCATTACAAATATTACTCCACAAGTTTCAAAATAAAGATAAAATATATTTTATAAAGGTATGATACCTTTATAAAATCCCATATTGAGTCTTGCCTCTTCTTGACTATGTATCTGTGTCGCATGCGATCCCTGGCAATGTCCCTCTGCCAGTCAATTGTGTGGAAATCGTCATACTGACCGATCCCTGGGATATCATCTGCTTCGCCTGAACAGTGAACATATTTTTCATTGATATCATAATTATACTACTTTCCTTGGACTGAGATGACCCTTCTACCATGATAAAGCACTTTCAAAATTTCAATTCAAAATGAACTGTGTTTTAAGCAGTTTTAAGCAACACATTATACTATTTTTTCATGTGAGTCTTTTATAACAATTATAATTTAAATATTATCATAAAGAGGCAATCAAAGAATTTTAGTTAAATTTTTTTTCTATATTGCCTTTATTATTACAAGACCAGTTAGTTGTTCTGCGCTATCTTAAGTTAAAAATGAGTTTCTAATTGCATTATCATTCCATACACACAAAGAAAAGGTTTAAAGAACTATATTATGGTTTCGTGTGACACACACACAACCGCAAGGCCGAATTGCAATCACGTGATGTTTCAGACGCGAAGATTGCTAATTTCTTTATCGCAATTATTTTGTAATATTTCTTATGCATGACAGTGCTTGGAAAAATATTAATTCTTTAAGCGGGGCATTCAAAACTGATAAATATTTGGACATAATACGTTAGTTAATAAAATATTAAAACTATAAAGTAAACAAGCGCAAACACAAACAAGCGTTGAGTTTTAACAGAAACGGCAAGCGTCATTATTAGCTAATTAGCAAGCAAACTGTATCTCACCTGGCAATCCGGAGAACATTACAGCGTCCCCTGAAAATGTCGTTTTATTCTAATTATGCTGCTAATACTAAACTTTACTGCGTTTCTTCGAACAGTTCAATTCATTTTACATTCAATATGGGTCTAGCACGGTCATGCTATTATATAGATAGAAAACAAATGAAAGTAACAAAAATAGTAGTAAATAAATTAACAAACAAAAAAAAAACAAAAAGAAACGAAAAAGTAAATGACGAATGCACAACTTTGTTGTCTTCGAATGCCGAGTGTCAATGTCAAATCATGAACAGAGCTGAGAGCAGATGTCATTTGTCAAACAGCATTGGAATGTTGCCATGCGATATGGAGCATTCAATGAAGTACCTATTTTTTGTGCATTTAACAGGTATGTAAATAATAAAAGGAAACTGAAAACCAGTATATCATACCAAGAAATTGATAATGACTCTTTTATTTTGAGTTAGTAATGAAATCCTCAGTACGGGTCACGTGATATTGATTAAAATTTAATGGTAAATATTTAAAATAAAACATTCTATACTGATATAAGTAATGTTTTTATATGACGTAGTATAAATTCGAAATTTACACTTGATTGTGCTATAATAAATATTATTAATTACCTACAGCATCGCCAACCAATGGGACAGATTCATCGGTGTCCAAAACCGACTCTTCCATCATTTTCGAAACCGAAACGAAAACACGACACGGCCTTTTGAATTAGATTCGAAAACTGATATTTGTGAGGTTTATAATCTTATCACACATGTATTTATACTGATATGATCAATAATTTTTATTTGGTATAATTTATCATTGGTTAGAAATGTAGAGAAAATGGTGTTTCCTATCAGTTTAATCAAGCTTATGATATTTTTCCATAAGTAAGGATTCGTCGTCCTCTTCTGCGACAGTAAAAATTCGCAAAATAAGAAATATCAAGCAAATGTTGTCTATCTATGTATTATAAAACATAAAGCTCAAAGCGTATACACGCAAATTGTCTATAATTTGGTGATATTTCTAGCGATGATACTAAATGAATGAAAATAACACTGCAAACACATAAATACATCAGAATGTGGGAGCTGAGCACAACTAACACCACAAGAGATGCAAATGTAGCGAAACAACTGAGCGAAATTTTTGCATTATATGTTGTTCTTACCAGCCGAAGAGCTGAAGTACTGAGCGATGTACGCTTGAAATGAAAATTATTAGGTATATTTATTCAAATGTTATTAGCTTTTAAGTATATAGGAATGTATTGTTATTCTACTTTATCGTTGATATGATATTAATGTCTGAGAGAAATAATATCTACCGTATCATAAAGGAGATGCAATTGTGTAATCAAAATTTTATCGGAAGAATCCACTTACGGTTATACGCGGTGCAATACGCGTATAAACACACAATTGAATGATACTTTATAGTATTTAGCATAAAATTTATCCATAATTATTGCACGCCTCATAAGCGAAGCGTTGAGGTGGGTACTACTGTCACTTCGCGCAAAACATCTGATTTTTCAAACTTAAAATGTCTTTATGTATCATACATTGCACTTGTAAGATAATACATACACACACATATTAAGAAAAAACACTATTTTTAACGATCATGATATTTTTGATGTCATTTTTGTTATTTAAACTAGTTAAAAAACAGTTTAAAAAAGTTCTGTCTTGGACGTCCGTGTGTCTGTATGTGCGGATCCTTTTTCTTGTTAACACGATAGCGACCGAAATACTTTACTAATCGAGTCTTTTTTTTTTTCTCTTACGCTTGAGTATGCTCAGGAATAGAACCCTTTCATTTTTCAGGGTCTGATTCGATGTGGTTTAATTGTTATTAAATAAACAAAAATAATAATTAATAAATAATTATTAAAAAAAAATTATGAGGCGTGCTCTTTTGGATTTTCCAAACTATTTCTATTTATATACTATTATAGTTTACAAACGTTGTGCAGCAATATCTCTGCAGCATCTCGTTTACGTATTAATAATTGCATGATATTAAATCTAAATGAAGTATGAATTTAACTGCATACTTCACTTATTTTCAATTTCGATGTGAATAATAGGTATAATAGGTATATGTCATAACTCATATACTTATTTGAAATCTAGCTCATCTAAACCTGTCTTTGATTCTGATAAAAAATAAATGGTACAGATCTTTAACATGGAGTTTATGCGTAGATAGAAAGTAGATACTACTTTGTATACTAATTCTCTCAAACGTTTGCACTATGAGTTAATAAAAATTTAATTATAAATTCTTCTTAAAAAATTTAATTTCGTAATTTCATCGTAGATATTAAGTCGCTTGCAAGAAAACTTTTTCGCGCTGCATATAGGGAATTTAATATTGTAAATATTCTCTCAGCAAAAAATGCAGTTTTAATTTTGCTCGACGTTACAAAGTTTATTACATTTTTACCTTTAATTATCTGTTGTTACCTTTTAAAGTAAAATTTATAATGAAAGCTGCAAGAAACTAATTTTATGAAAAACGTGTAACATTTTCTCCTAAGATTTTCTCCTATAACTTCTCTTTTGTAAGATAAATTTAGAGGACTATAACTTTATCATACAGTAGTTAAACATGATCAAGTGTTTCTCATAGAAAGCGATATTTCCTCAATAAATACAAATTATCTGAAGGCTAATTGAGTCCTAATAGCCTTTTACCATATTTACAAACATTGCAGCTTTAAAGTTTAAATGCTCAGAATATCCGTGATAATGAACGGATTGAATTGTTATTCTCATTTAATTATGCTATTTCTATTTGTTGCCGTTCATCGCCTTGAGTTTTTGTAAGCAAAACAATTGACATCATTTATCGACAACGTTTGCTTAGCTTTCAATTTAAATTGAAAACGTTTAATTTTCTTCCTTATAATGGCTTTATTTCTCAACAGATAAATTGAACAAATATTTTCGTTAATTTACGATCGTAATAATATGCCGAATCTTAATTTAATATTTGACTATTTGTTTATTTATAGTCGTGTATCCTACTAATATTATGCGTAAGTGTGTAAGGATGTGTTACATGTGTGTGTTTGTTACTCTTTCACGCAAATACTACAGAACCGATTAAAATGAAATTTAGCACACATATAGAGGATAACTTGGATTAACACATATGTAGGTTTTATCCCGGAAAATCCCACGGGAACGGAAACTATGCGGGTTTTTCTTTGAAAACGCGGGCGAAGTCGCGGGCGGAAAGCTAGTTAATTTATAAAGGCCTGTTTCACATCTGGATTTGTTCTGATTAGCTTATCTGGCAGTCAAAACGACAAATTCAACGCCACAAAGTGTTAAATAGACTCCCAGGGACGTTTTCCGTAAGTGGTGAAATCGGCGCTAAATATTTAAAACAAATTTTAACCTATACGAAATACGAAGTCTGAAGTTTTAAGCCTCGTATTCACGGTAAACTTTTGTTTAGCAACAAAGTTGAATCAATATGTTGCGGAGTTGTTGTCAATAAATTGCGGGCAGTACTGCGTGTTGCAGTGTCGATAACAGCATGTTGAAAAGTACTCGCCAGAGGAGCGACAACACTTAACAGCTACAACAAAGTTTTAGCAGCTCTCTTCTCGCCCATCAGCTACAATATTTATCAACTGTTGCACAGCAAATGTTTACCATGAACACTAGGCTTTATGCTACATGAGTACCTATGCACCTTAAAACATATAATACACTTACAAGTAGCACTCGCGTCGCTGTACCTAGTGCCGTGTTCATACAGCTGGAAGGTGCCGTGGCTCGTGGGCGTGGAAGGCGTGTCGGCCGCGCGGTGCGGCCCCGGCTTTATGTTCACCATGTCATCGTCCCCGCTGGGCCCGCCGTGACCGTTGCCTTCATTTGTCCCCTGAATTATAAGGGTATCTTTAGACCAATCATTTTATTAATCGAGCCAAAGGACTGACTTCCATCTCTGTCTCGACTTACCTACAGCAACAGATCATCAATCTATGCTGAAAGCCTTTCGCTTTTTACCCGGTTAAAAAGTAGCATTTCTAGTGTGTGCTAATCCTATCTATGTCTATACACATAGAGTGAAATATCAAATTTCACTCCGATCCGATCAGCTGGTTTTGTGTGAATGAGTGACAACAACTATCCAATCTGATATGCTTTACGTTTATAATGGTAGAATAATTTTTGTCACGTTAAATAGGTGCTATAGATTCCGAGTTTCTTGATGACTTTCTTGAGGCAGATGCCATTCTCATAAACATATCACCTCACGATATTCAATTCATAGGAATGCCTCTCGAACAGAATTTTTACTATGATTATCAGAATTAATTAAATTGGACTCCAACGAGGATAAAAACCACCAGTCCCTTGGGTTTTAACCACACGCGGTACACACATGGTAACGGTGAAAATTTATTACAAATTCTACATCAACAATTATGCTCATTAAACTAGCTCAATTGATAACTTTCTAATATGAGGTGTGAGGTAGTCTTTCTTATCAACAACTTTTTCGAATTCTTGGATTTCGTCAATGATTTTGACAAGATCCCTATAGATCTATTTTAATATAAAAATAATGGCCCATAGTTTTTATGCGGTTATTTAGATACGTACGAAAGATAGCAGATTATGTTGTTTCTTAATTATACCTGTAGACGAAAACCTTGGAAGGTTTCAACAAAATGACACACAGTCTAGTCGGAAGCAACAACGTCTACTTAGACCATTTTCCACTCATTATCTGGTAATATTCGGACCGATTTACGTGTTTCTAGTAGTTATAAGTTCGTTTTATTCTTAAATATTTAATGTATTGCCTGCCTGCATGACTTCCTGCGGTATGCTATATGGAAATATTTACTGCGAACATGCGACTGTTATAATGAATTTATTTGTATTGCGTTCTCACTATCCTGATGAGAATCAGATAATACAATATGATATATACGAAGTTGTTCAAGTATTTGTGGCAATAATATCGAATTGTTATTTCAATGTAAATTTATTTTCTCCAAAACTTTCTTTCCAAGTTCATATCAATGATACAGTGTTAAATATATTCGATAATCGCCATTTGGAATTTACTAAACAATTTTCATAGCTTATTAATACGTGACGAATGTTTTTTGTTTGATTTTTGATAAGGCTACGCGAAAATCAGTATCGTGGTGCATAATAGATTTATATTTTTCAATATTATTTAATGACTTAACACTGGTTGAAAATCGCACGAATAGTTATATGTATATTTAAAACTTCTTTAGAATGCATATACAGTAGCACCTCGTTAAGTCGAACCTCGATAAGTCAAAAACCTCCAAATCTCGAAAAAATGTCTTGTTCCCTTCCCTTCAAACCCGAAAACCTCCGTAACTTGAAATCTTGGCCCTCTGTTAGTCGAAATAATCACCGAGTCCCTCCAAGCCTTTTTGGTACATATTTTCACTCTATAACTCGAAAAATTAAATTTGACCTCTGTATCTCGAACATGGCAACATTTTATTTTACAATCTTTATAACTTGATCATTTGGACTTCAACAACTTGCCGACAGTGCAGTACACTATAATTGTTTCTTAGAAAACATTTTAGGAGTATACGATAATAAATTTATGACTCACGTAAACACGTGTTTGCATTAAGTAGGTATCTGATGACGAAATTATCGATTCAGTAGCTCAGAAAACCGATACTAATGATTAAGATGACATAGAAGACGTGAATAGTACATGCGCTCCATGCGTTTCCATCAAAGAGGCAAGAACCGCATTGAATACCTTACGAAATTTTATAGAGCAAACCAGTTTCTCTGAAGAAGAAGAATTTTCTGTTCTTTATAGATTAGATAATGCTAGAGAACAACCAAATTATCTAAAGCAAAATTACTGACTTTTTTAATGCCATATTTTTTTTTTTATTTTAAAATGATTTGAAATAATGTTGATTTATAATAAATAAAAACATGTTTGTCACCTCTGCAAGTTGAATTTTAATGTACTTTACCTCTCTAACTCAAAATTTATAAGAATAAACCTCAAACTCTTTAGGTCGAATCAAAATCCGCCTAAGTCGAAATCCTCCATAAGTTGAAAACTCTATAACTCGAATTTTTTGGCGTCTCCCTTGATATTCGACTTATAGAGGTGCTACTGTAGTTAATATGCTTACAAAATTTTTATATAACATAAAATATTGGGCCAAACGCTACAGCTTATATGCTTTCCTTGTGCGGTCTTAAAATTTAAACATACATTGTTGTGAAAATTCCTGTTTCAAATAACGTTTTTAATCCAGTTCGTTTTATTTCCGCTCTGGCCAGCCATTTTAAGCTACATAATCGGGTTACAGTGCACGCCAGGTTAAGTCGTATACTCGTTCACAGAAGTTCTATGGTATTTTTTATAAAATATTCTATAGAATTCACTATTAGTGTTAATATTGAGAACATATATTAATGTTGACAACGATTATTTAGTGTCTGCTTACCGTCTATTAAATTGCACAAAGACGTGACGTTTAAACGAGCACGTACAGACACACATAATTAAACTTTGTATTAGGATCGTAGGTTTGGCTCGGAATTATTAATATTTTATTCAGGGCTTACTATAGGATGACGATTACATTTACAAAAATATTATTTAGTGCGAAACTCACATAATATTTATTAGGTACCATTTAGTACTTAGAAGTATTTATTGTCACAACGATATAATTAATAAGTAATAGTACAAAATGTAATAAAATAAATCTTTTAACACTACTGCGTCACAATCGCCGTCGCCTTGCACCACAACATCACAAGTTGCATCTAATTATTATTGCATCTTGAAGAAACATCTCGAAATAGTTGAAATCAATAAGATATTATAACAAAACCTTCTTACCTAGAAGACTCAACACCTCTTCTTCATATCAAAAGAACGTCTCGGAACTCTTACTTTATGTTTTTCGAAAATGAACACCGACGTACCTATTAGCCAATTCGAGACGAATTTCGTAAATAAATCTATCTGTATAGAATGAACGTATGTACGTACGCGCTTATACCAATTTCCACTAGCCAGGAGGAAAATTAAATTATGTCCGAGCACAATTGCGTATCGAATATCGTATGAAACTCGAACCGTGTTTGGTAGCCGGAGGGTGATTGTAGCTACCCAGAGTACTGACTGCAAAAATCGATACCGCCCGCCTCACACCCGGCCGATGCACGACCGACAACACAAACATACCTAGTGACGTGTTCAGTCTGTCGATAATATTTAATTGATGGATTGTCTCATTCATAAAACAAATATATTGTATTATAAGTTATCATGATTATACAGACGAACATAACAAAACTATAGGGAGTTATTAGTCATTGAACATAACGCGTTGTGTTGTAGTAATGTATTATTCCATGTGCGTTTATTTTAGGGATATTATGTTTTATTAATTCGTGTGAATAATATATTTTATAGTTACGATTGAAGCGATTGAAAATTTTCAGGTTTACATGAATTTCTTTAAAAATTTATTAGGTAATACATATATTAATATTTGAACAAGATCGTATTCTTACTAGCAACATAAATATCTTTCTGTTGAATTTCATTTCTAACTAAATTATTATCTTGAATTTTATATAATTTAATCTCTTCCTTTAGTATTTAAATGAAAAGGTCAGTAATCAGACCAGACAGACAGTTGGAAAAACAGAGACCTATATAATATTATAATGATATTATAAGTTTACTCTTTGATAAACTCGGAATTCAAATAAAGATTAGAGTTTAAAGCGACGCTTGTGACGTAAGGACTGCTTTACAATGTCTGTAGAGTATAGTATCTGGTAGAGTCCATTTCAAGAAAGAAGTCCCGCAGACGCAGCGCTGTATGCGCGCGTAATAATGTTGGCAGCTCAGAGCAAGGTTTATTCCTCTGAGGTTGGCAGGGTTAAATGTGGGGAAATCTGTGGGGGAAATTATGTATCGTTCATTTAATTTCATTTTATAAACTACTACGACTCGAATATTTAGATAAAATAATTGATATATGCAATGTATTGGCCGATCTCCCCATCTGTTAAATTAGTTCCATAATTGTTCGCGGGACTTCTTTCTTGAAATGGACTTTAACATTGAATGAACGTCTTAACTCTTAAGTCATAGAACGAGGGTAAGTACCTATGCAACATAAATAATTATTTGAGATAAAATAAATTAGTAAGACCATGAATATTATTCATGAATTATTTCATTGGCCATGTTTAGATTAAAAAGTGCATACCTATGCAGTACATTATGCTGAAGTTGATCATATTACGATTGAAATTTTGATATAAAATGTGTGTGCTTCTTACGACATTTATTAGTAAGATTTACTGAATTAGATACAAAACAAAAATTGTATCGTATATACGATTGTTTAAAGCCAACTCTGAATAGAATATACTGATAGACTACACAGCAACTCCCCCATCTCTATGCAGGTACAGTGCGACGGCCCTGCTGTGCGAGGGATATTATTGCAATACGCCTTAATTGGAGCAAACGCTCGCTGAATAGATGCATTCAAGGCTTGTACATTCAATGCATAATCAAATCTACTTTATCGGGATTGACAAACGGATTGCTTTAAATTATATCGCTGTTGTAGCTTGCTAGAAATTTCTGAATATTCAGGGTAGTAGGGTACATTTTACTCGTATTTCACGTTGAGATAGCTTATATTTTCGCATAAGAATAATGTTAGGTTGCGATCGTATGATGAGTTTTGTTTACATGATGATAATATATGCTAGTACGAAAGCTCAGACACGAGCATTATAACAAAGAGTTATTGGATCAAAAGAATTCAATATATTATAGCTATGTGAATACCCTATGGCCTATATACACTAGACTGGATGGAATTCAATAAACGCTAAGCTCTTCCATGAATGCCGACTATTCGATTTTTTTTCTCGAAAACTCTACCTGTGGATTCAACGCACTTCGGTCTGTTAATTCTCAAATCCACTTACATCACCATGTCCCGGCTCTCGTGTGGTCAATTGATGCAATTGAATGTTCGTGAGTTCGAAAATAACTTAGTTAACGAGTGAACCGACGTGCATAGAGGATCTTTAGTCTTCTACGAATAGGGAAACAACACTTCCGGACTAATATCATGAATGCATTGTTTGTTGGGCTGTCTGTTTCACATCTTAATTGAACATATAGGAATACATTTTTGTATGAAATATTGATCAAACCCAAGAGACGGATAAAGTTCGTTTCTCTTTCTTTAAATATCTATATACATATTATATAAAACTCAAAGGTTGAGGTTCTATTAGTATTTATAACAAACTAGCTTCCGCCCACGACTTTGTACGTGCATCCCCATTTTTCCCCGTTCCCGCAAGAATTTCGGGAAATCCTTTCTTAGCTGATGCCTACTTACTAACATCTACCTGCATGCCAAATTTCAGCCCGATACGTCCAGTGGTTTGGGCTGTGCGTTGATAGATCAATATATCAGTCACCTTTGAGTTTTATATATACAGATATCCTAGAATGTATTTAATTACTACACCAAGCGGAATAACCAGACTGCCTGGGGAATCGCCCTGCCAATTCAATTAGAAAATTAACGCATTCATTTAATCCTGATACCAATTTACTTTACCCGCTGTATTGAATAATACCAATACCTGATACCAATTTTCTGATAAATATGAAAATGAAATGGAATTAAAACTATTTTTCGGAATTATATTCAGTATTTGACAGCCTACTTGGTACAGTAGAACGCGTGTAGAATAGAAGGGTTCGAAACTCGGTGGTGACGAAAAAAGGTCACAGTCTGGTAGGATGCAGAATGATCATCTACTAATACATAGTCATATACACTATCCCGATACGCCACATTGCTTAGCTTGTATATAACATTTATATGAATACCACTATCTTACAACTTCTAGATACTAATATAAAAACTCATATGAGTAACGTTTAATCTAAAATGATTTTGTTCGGGAGGTACCAGTTTTGTCAAAATGCCATATTATACATTTTTATCAATAAAGCACATCAAAAAATTGTAAATAGTTTAAATGAAATCTATTTACAATTATCAAGGTTAGTCTTTAAAAAATTAATCAAAGTAAGTACATATTGATTTTATTTTGACTATAATTATTTTCAAAACCTTTGCTTGCTGTATATATTTAAAACAAGTTTTCGGTTATCATTTAAAGATAATAATAAAAACCAGAATAATATACAATGGTATTTAAAAACATTAAAATAAACTACATATATGAATTAAAGAACTTCTATTTGAATAAAAGTTATTTGAGTTTTTTAATAATATATTTTAATGAATATTATATCAATTTTTAAGGAAACCATGCGCAATAGCATAAAAAGGCTTTGATGCAAACACTTAAAATGGGAAAATGTATGCTTTTGTACTGAATAAACATACTCAGTGTTTTTCAGTGATTTTGATACTTTATGCTTAAAACAATATTAATAATAGCATTAAACTATTTAGACCTTTTTATAAAATTCCCAGACACTTTAATGTGTGTATGCATTAACCATACATTTTCTTTTCAAATAAAGGATTAAATATATTTTACCTTTTTGTAAACAGACTGGTATGTGGTTGCCATTTTTGATACAGAAGACTTTAATGGGAAGCGCTCCATTGCAAATTATCTATGAAAAAAAAAATTATAAAACTTAAAAAGAACAAAAATAAACAATGGCAAGTATAATTTTACCTTCAGTTACTTTAAATTTATTGAAGATATTATTGACTAACCATTTATCTTTCCAAATACCTAATGACTTACTTATTTCTTGTTGTTTGAATTGCATCAGAGTAGTTTAGTATGGAAAAACTACAATTTACAACTTCTTGAAGTTAGAAAAATGCAAACATTTTAAAATTCATTATTTAAAAAGAAGCAATACACATTAAAGTCGATGTAGATAGCAGTGATTTCATAAGAATTCATAGGAAAGTTGATTACTAAGTTAACACTACTTGCGCTAGTTGCGATGTAATTATTTTTACTTTATTACTAGTTGAGTATTACGCCCCCACAACTCGCAGGCGAAAGTTTCCATTACTTTTTATTATGTAAACATACCGATTACAGATATGTCACAAATATTTTCTAACACTAGTCATGCAAACTGCAAGTTATATTATGAAAAAGATTTTTAATACCATAATTGCTAATTTGGGTTATTTAAATGTATACGCCATATGTTTACTAACCTAGATACAGATGAACATTTTCGATTTGAATCAATTAATTCTGTCAAAATTGAGGCATTTGATAGGTTTGCGCTGTTCTGTATAGAAAATTCTAAATATTTCAACAAGTAAAACTTGTTACGGAATCGAAACAAGTTGCGTTGTCTTGTAATGCGCCTCGAAACTAGTTTCGGATTGTGCGTCACCCGTCAAATGTGATGTGACAAATGACAATTCCAATCTCGAATCTCGATTCTCGATTGTCAACATCACAGAATATACTCAGGTTAACATTCAGTTTAGACAACACAGAGTATAATTACTGTCAAACTGATATAGGTCTACCAGAATCTAATGGCATATTTATATTTTAAAAATAAAAGATTTTCATGTGGCAACTTTATTTGACAACTATCAAATTGGTTGTCAAATTATTTGTGTTGATGATTAATTTTTAGGATTTTGTCTTCAAAATCTTCGAAATGTCGATAAAACCGCTGCGATCACAAGCAAGAGGTGTTGTTTACAATGTGTATAGAAAAATATTCGATGAAGAAGGGTCAAACACATCACAATATTCAATTTTAAAGCGCGTGAAAGATTTTATTGCTTAGTTGGACTTACCCGTTTTGATACTTTAAATTAAAAATGTTATAAATAGGTAACTATAACATTGTTTGTTGATTAAAATATAATTTTATCAAAACTTATTATCGGAGTTTCCAATTCGGCTATTTGTCAAGTCCAAGGTGTACAAGTCAATTTTATAATGTGTTAATACTAACGAAAATAAACATGATTTTATTTTATTATTGTTTTATTTTATAAAAAATTATAAACAATCGTTAATTAATATAGTAAATAAGTTTTGATCTGCATTATCATTACATCCATATTTTCACATGTCATAATGATATACATATTTTCAAATATAGGTATGTGTAAATACATAATAATATTATGTATTACCTTTAAAAAAGTAATATGTATATTATACATGTAATAAGTACCTACATAATATTACGTGGATATCTCATTATTAAATACAGTATTATCCACTTGTTTAATGTGACTAATGATATTGAGGACAAAATAAAAAATACGCAGTATCAAAATCGTTCAGTCCATTTTCCCTAGGGTTGCACACTCAAAATTTTGATTTTCCTAATTGCCATCAGATTCTGGTTTACCTATAAACAATTATTTTATTATTTGTGAAATAATAGACAAAAAGTAAGAAGGACTTCGAAAATCTTTAGAAAATAGATTTTAAATTTTAATAAAATCAGTAATCACAGGGTATATATTTTTATATACTTACTAATAGTTTATTTTTCTGATTCAAATAATATGTACATACCTCTCGTAGATAGATGTAGTGAATAGTGATTTAGTCGTGTCCCACGTCTTTTCAGCAGACAGCCAAGACAAAACCATATTTTTCCACACGTGTTCCACACCTTTATGTTATGCTGGCATATAAGCTCTGACGAAGTATTCGTAACATATACATTGTTGGTAACCAATTGGTAACACCATGCTGCTGGCTCTTAGTTCTCTGGCCTTCTTGGATCTGGCATATTTCTATTCACCAGGCATCTTACCATAGTATAGAGAGAATAAGTAAGCCGACTCCCGGCGTTTAGGAGCGCACTGTACCTCGCGAGGCGCAGGGTTGTCACTTGTCACGTTGATATTTTTTTTTTTTTGAATAATTGTCTAATCAAACACCGACCGCACATATTAATGGCGCGGCCTCACGAGAACGGTCATATAAGCAGGATCTGAGCAGCGTTGTGTGCGTCAAGCTTGCGCACGCGGGGAGTAGCCTTAACGCTAGGCGTACCTACAAACGTACAAGATAACTCTTGTTCTCTTTATATAATCTTACGGTGAATGGTAAATCTTACTCTTAAGTAAATAAATATTTCTTTTTGCAAGGTTTTTATTTTTTATTTAAATATAGGACTTCTACCTTATTACGCACTTCAAAGGTCAACGCAACTCAACTCATCAACAGAACATGCAGCTGTCGGTCACCAAACTTGTCTATACACTTATCTTAACCATTGTAAAAATTTCAGTCGGGAGAAATGATTGACGAAATTTGCGCCTGGCTAACCATAAGGATGGAGGATGAAGGATGTGGGTTAAATAAAACAACATTTTGAATAATGTGTTTATTCATGAATACATTACACATCAATAAATGGATTAATTGTAATTGTTACATCTACGATATCCTTATATTTTAATCCTAAATATACTTCATCTAGTTGAGTCCCAAAGGACACCTGCCCCCCTAGACAAGTGGCTTTCTATTAGCGTAAAGTTCAATAGAATAGATTATGAATGTATGAGATTGACGTAATCAATCGTCGTCGTCGTCGTAATCAAATGTCAATCTCATACATTCATAATCTATTCTATTGAACTTTACGCTAATAGAAAGCCACTTGTCTAGGGGGGCTGATCAAATTACAAAGATAAAATTACAATGAAAAAACTGTATTTTTGATTCTCTAACGTTACAGCATCGGTTTTTACATCAGAAGTTTGTTGAATTTGAATAATAGAAAACCTTGATTTACCACGGGCGAAGCCGGGGCGGACCGCTAGTAAAGAAATAAATTGAAAAATAAGATAAAATGTATTTAACTTTAAAATTTTAAAAAATACTAATAACATAGACAACATGAAATCTTAAAAATCAAATAAAAAATGCTCAGTTTTTCAAATGCATAAAAATATATTAATCAACAAAATCAACTGAAAACTTTGATTGCGCGTCTCTATTATATTAAGATATGGTACGGGAGCCACGTGTATTTTCGGTTTCATTTCAGATTCAGTAAGTGATGATGCGTTACATCTTTTAAGGTACCAGCTGACGAACTTTCCACCGAGATACAGCCAGCTGACATTTTTAGTAGCATATAAACGATTACCAGGTAAATTTTCAGTTGAGAGGAAATAACTGAATATTTTTTCATGTTCAAGCAGCCAGCGCTGACGTGCAATCCACCATGTTACGGTCAGCTGACTTTGTTTTTCTTTCAAGATACTACAAAAAATATAATATGACAAATTTTCAAATGAGAGCAAGTGACTTAAAAACATTTTTTTTTCTGCATGATTTGGAGGCTGACAGTCGCGAGTGTTCATAGTATAAGTCCCTGATGCATACGTAGCTTCACTCGGGAAGAAATTAGTCATGAAAATTTGTTATGGGCTCCCGGGCCAATAGCATGTCCTCATTATCAAAATAGGAAATCAACTTTCTTCTGTAATGCACAAACTTATAAGAGCAATAAGCACGTTTTTACCGCGTGTTCAAATCGCCTGGTGTCCCTGGGACTTAACGGATTACTAGAGGGATACACAGAATTACACATACAGATACTACTGTTTTGTACTTAACATACGATAAGATATAATAATGTGAGATCTTAATCCTCCTCGTAATCCTCATCATCGGAGATGTATTTGCGCGGCTTGCGTTTCCTGGACGACCCTTTGCTCTTCCCCTTTCCCAGTTTGATCTTCATCTTCATGGAGCGATTTGATTCGCCGTCTGAGTCTTCTTCCTCTGTAGAAAAAGATACTTTAAATATATTATAATATCACACAAATTAAAATAATATAAGTAGGTAAACTATTCAAGGAACTTGCGGATACGGTTTCCAATAATTAAAAAATAATATAAATTGGGACTAGTGATTGTATTATGTATAGAAATAATAAAAAAATGTTTTTAATCTACCCTCATATCATTTTTTTAAGTGAAACTTCTAGGCGTGTTGAGAGTTTTTACTGTCAAGGTCGCATCATGGCGAGCATTTGGTGTCTTTGAATCTTGCTGAAGAAGTTTCACTTTTGTTTTATTATATTTGATTATCAGAACTAAACCATGCCATAAGCATGCCATTATTTTTACGAGCTTTGTTTTTTTTTCTGTATTGACTACAGAAAAAAAAACATAAAAAAGACGTGTGGCACTCGGGGATTTGCTCGGTAAAGCTATTGCATGCTATGAATTCAAGCCACACCTCCGTGCCCGTCGGAGTGGGGAGCGTGAAGTTTTTTCGTTACGGAATTTCTGGATTCGGTCCCCGCGCTCAAAGCCCGCGATAGAAGCTATGTAATAGCTTAAAATATAAAAAAAGACGGGTTGCACTCTGGGAGTGCCGGCAGAAGTGAAAACTTAATTATTAACGTTCAGCATGTTTGATATTTTGGAATGGTATCCGTCTTACGCATGGAATATAAGGGCTAAAAAAAAACATCCGTCTTACGCTTTTTCGATCAGGCCACGTGTCCTGACGCGAGTTTAAGACTCTAAAGCCACTAAAGAAGTTTTCACTTCAAAAATCACCTTTATCCTGCTCCTCCGACTCTTCAGACTGCTGTCCGCTCTCATACCGCTGCCGTATCTCGACGAACGCGTTGCGCAGGCGCACCGAGTCCTCGTATATGAGCGACGTGTCCTCGTTGTAGATTTGTGCGTTCGCGCATAGCGTGAAGAAATCGCGCTCTAGGTCGGCTATGTCTTCGTACTGGAATACAAAGTGTAATAATGTAGCTGAATGAAAATTAGTGTAGGTACATATATGAATATTTGGTTTTTAATTTCGATTTTCGTTGGGTATAAATCGGAAAAACTTTTTTTTGTTTTTTTTTTTACTACAAAATTTAGCGCGTTATTTCTATGAATAAAAAATATTTGTACATTCTGACTACTTTCAGGGAAATCTTATAATAGAATGGACACTGATTGGTAATCCTACTAACACAATTTATAGTAGATAAAATTCAATCAAGAATATACAACAATATACAATTCAAGAATATGATACAGTAAAATATATTATTTCTGTACTTTGAACTAGTTTTTCTTTAATATTGTATAAATTGGTCCTTCGAGGAAAATAATAAGTAATTTTAGTGAATTACCTTTCCATCCTCAATTCTGTTCATAATTTTCTTGATGTCGAGCGGTTTCTTAATGAGCTCGTAGTAGTCCGGTAGCTCACGGCGCGATGGTAGCTTCATAAATGGCTCAGATAGCACACGGCCATTTCTATGAACACGATATTTATTTTATATTGTTACTACGAAAAAGGTACAAAAGAATAAATTTATAACTTGAATGACAGATGTACCAAAAGAGGATGTAACTGTACCTATTTATTTAAACTAAAAGCTACCCATTGAAGTAAGTTGTATTACTGTGCGTTATAATTATTATGATAAAAAATCTATACTAATATTATAAAGCTGAAGAGTTTGTTTGTTTGTTTGAACGCGCTAATCTCGAGAGCTACTGGTCCGATTTGAAAAATTATTTCAGTGTTAGATAGCCCATTTATCGAGAAAGGCTATATAATATCATCACGCTAAGACCAACAGGAGCGCAGGCACACGAGTGAGCCCGCGCAGCACAGCTAGTTAACAATAAATTTCCAACTTACTCATCCGCATAATCGATGACTTTCTTCATGATGCCCTTCAAGAGTTTCTTCAGCGGACTCATCTCCGCTTTAGTTTTCTTCTTGGAGGAGCTTGGCATATCCTCATCGTCCGAATCTTCTTGGCGACTACAACATTGATATTTTAATTAGATAGATGTATAAAATAAAACAGTCTAAATCACAACGTTATAAACACGATTAAAATATGATATAACAGAAATCACAACTCTGTATTCATTTTCTCAAGAACAAAAGAACTTACTCGATCTACCAAAGAATAATAGGTTCAACCTATCCCTAACAACTATGTGTAATCAACTAGTAGTACTAGTACTCGAGCATCTATTTCATATTGAGCAAAAGTTTCATTCAAAATACGATAAGACGTTTTTGTGTGTTTTCTGACATTTTTAAGCCTACAACATTTGTAGATTAAAATAAATAATGTATACTATCATCTACGCACCGCTTCTTGCGAGACTTCTTCTTCTTGTCCAGCACTTCATCATCGTCATCATCGTCATCATCATCTTCGTCATCGTCGAACTCATCATCGATGGCTTTGAGCCACTCCTTCTCTGTGAGAGAGTCTGTGTAGTCCACTTCTTTGCGTTGACGGGAACCACGGCCGAGCATTTCATCTTCGTCGGGGTAGTTCCAGCCTTGGCCCTAATAAAGTTAAAAAAAGACGGGTTGCACTCAAAACTTGATTATCAACGTTGAGCATGTTTGATATTTTGGAATGGTATCCGTCTTACGCTTTTTCGATCAGGTCACGTGTCCTGACGCGAGTTTAAGATTTTATACCCATTACAGAAAAAGTGCTCAACGCCGCTAAAGAAGTTTTCACTTCAATAATCCTCTATACTGAATTGTAAATTCTGTCCAACACAATATAATTTTTCTAATCGTAACAGTTCTAATTTTGAAGTTCGAGGTAAGAATAACGATGAATTTTGATTGTTTGGCAGTACACGCTAATCTCGAGAATTACTAATTCAAATTGAAAAATTATTTTTGTGTTGGATTGTCCAGGCCAGCTGCGGAAGGCAATATTCTAATAATAACATTAATCCAGAATCTGGTAAGTTTTTCCTAGAAAATTTTTTGATCTATAAAAAAAGTAATTTTATAATTTTTTGGGTGCCCTTTTCAATTTTCACTTTCGGCCTTTTGACTCCCTTAAGAGCTTATGGATATTCCTCATATTGTCGTATCTCGCCTACCACGTCCAGTCAAGAAATCCTGAAGAATTAACCTACTCAATCTATACTAATATTATAAAGAGGAATGTTTGTACATAATTATGTAATTATTTATGTAAGTATGTATGTATGGTTTTCACGCATAAACTACTGGACCGATTTCAAAAATTCTTTAACCATTAGAAAGCTCCATCTTCACAGAGCAACATAGGCTAGGTTTTATCCAGGAAATCCCACGGGAACGGGAACTATGCGGGTTTTTCTTTGAAAACGCGGGCGAAGCTGCAGGCGGAAATCTAGTATGCTATAAAGCACTAACCTTGCTGCAAACCACCTCATCTTCGTCCTTCACCAGCCAGTCCGGCAGTTCCGACTCTTCGATGAGCCGCGGTTGTGTCTCCGTGTTCTTGCGCTCGATGTCCATCTGCTTGAACAGCTCCAACTCGTCCTCGGAGCGAGCTATCATCTCGTTGATCAGGTCGTCGTCGGGAAGGGCGTTCTCTTCCTGTGAGGAAACAAATATTGAATGAATGAATGAATTAATGAAAAATTCTTTATTGTACACCAAATATGATACATTTTATAAGCTTAACAATAAATTAATCAATGTACAGTAGGCGGCCTTATCGCTGGCAGCGATCTCTACCAGGCAACCCAAAAAAGACGAGGAAAATAATTAAATTAATCATGGTATATTACCTAGTTTTTTTTTTTTTGTAAAAATCATAGAAAATATACTGAAGGTTGAGAATGAAAATTTTGAATAGTATACTTAAGTAAGGAGTCATGCGTCAATTAACAATTATTTATTTCGGAAACGCGCATTACAATACATAAAAAAAAAGAAATGTAATAATTACAGTTATTTTTCAATGAAACAAACCTCATCATCATCGCCATCCTGGTGGAGAATACTCTGCAGGAATTGTTGACGCTCAGAGCCCGTGGACTTCTGATCGAACATACCAGCTTGGATGACTTTCTCGTCCATGTTTAATTTGTATCTGAAAATAAAAATTAAAGATAAAACTGCTTATTTATTCGGTATTTAATTGAAATATGTAAAGCATTATTGTATAAAACCTGTAAAAAGCATTTGTCAAAAACCAAAGTTTCCTGGCTATTTACCTGGCTGCAGCCAAAATCCTTTCCTCAACAGAGTTGACCGTCATCAAACGCAACACCCTGACTTCATTGCGCTGACCGATACGATGAGCACGATCTTGGGCTTGCAGATCCTTAAATAAGATAAAAATGTTAAAATACCTATAGTATAATATGTATTCCGTCAATAGAAGAAAGATGAACTCAATCGATAAAGTTGATTAATCAAATTTCGTATAAATGTGAAGATATACTGCTAGGTAATACAGAAAAGATGAGTATCACCTAAAAATATTATGAAGTAAAGCGTATTTTTGAAATCACCTATTCTAGAAGAAGTATAATTGAAAATAAAAATTAAATAAATTACATATATAAATGTATACCTGATGAGGATTCCAATCAGAGTCAAAGATGATGACAGTGTCCGCGCTCTGCAAGTTAAGCCCGAGGCCTCCAGCACGAGTTGACAGCAAGAAGATGAAATATTCGGAGCCCACATCGTTGAACTTCTTTAGTAGTTCACCACGATCCTCTGCTTTTGTCATACCGTCCAATCTGAGATAAAATTATACAATAATCAACTAGACTAACAATCACACCCAAAAAAATGTCGAAAGCAAAAATCTACCTCTGCGTGCTTACACAATTTTTCGAATATTTATTAAACGGATTTTCAAACACACCACACAAACATAATTTATGCATTTTTCTGGCGATATAAAATTCAATATTCCTTGAATCAAATAACGAAATTATTTAAAGAATATCTTTCAAAATACATTTTGAATATACCCTCCATTCCTGACACTTACACATATTCATACAAAATACTGTGAAATCACCTCAAATACTGGAAGGCCCTCCACGACAGGTAGTCCTCAATTATGGTCATACACTGCGTCATCTGACAGAACACGAGCACCCTGTGCCCGGATCGCTTCAGCTTGGGCAAGATGCGGTCCAACAGCTCGAACTTGCCGGACGCTCGGTATAGATCCGGCCTAAAGATTAATACACATTTGAGTATAAAAATGATGATCAAAATTAGGAAACAATATTTCCAATTTAATGTCATCATTAATTTCTTCAGTAAAAAATTAAGTAAAGTGTCCAAAACATATTCATACTCATTTTTATAATAAGAGCATATCATATACCATCCCAACATAAATTAGCCTTTCTAACCAATTTTCCTAACTTTATCTAACAAATTTTAGCAGATTAAACATTTACGGTTAAAGTAATACATGGTCAAAGGAAATTCCCATGGAATTGATACTTCACCACGCTGAAAAGCTAACTGATGACACCTTCCTACTAACCTATCCTAACTATCCCCAAACCCAAAAACCATGCTAAGAAAAATTTGCCTCAATAACATAGTTAAATAAAAAATTAACCATTTACAACACATACTCTTCTGTTGTAATCCTGTTTGTGTGTGCAATAAAGAATTTTTCATTCATTCATTCATTCAACACATACCCAGACACAACATTGCCCCCGGAGCCCACGTGGTCGCAGAACTTCTCCTCAATGTGCGGGAACATGAACGGGTGGTTGCACAGCTTGCGCAGTTGCACGATCGTGTTCATTAGCGCTTTGGCCCCGCCCTTGCCCTTGTTGCCCTTTTCGGAACCGTCCGTGAGTAAAACTCCCTTGGATTGCATGTGCCTGGTGGGAAAAGACGATTACAGGATTTACCAAAAACATGTGAAAAACGGCTCTAATGAAAAAATGTAAAAAAATAAAATAACAAGTATCACTGTAATAAAAATGTATGTCACAAGTTCTGTATGGATTTCAAAATAAAATAATGATTTTTAAATTGACGAAGGTACAGTAGTACTCTTGATCAACACGAGTATTACAAATAATAAGTATTTTACAAATTCAAAATTTAGATATCTAGTCATTAACTCAACACGAAAGAAATTAATTTGAAAACCGATTTCCAGTTATAAATCAAAAAATGAATTCGTCTGCCTGAAAACCCACCACACATAAAATTCTAATGTGAGATATATCTGTACACTCACTTATAAAGCACGCGTTGCAGCCCGCTCATATCACACTTGATGATGTACTCCACCTTATCAGGCAGTTGGCTTTCCACCTCCTTCTTGAGACGACGTAGGAGGAACGGACGTAGCACTTTGTGCAAACGACGGATAATCAGGATCGTTTCCTCTTCGTTCAGTTCCACCTGGACATTGAGAATATTTATTATGTTCTTTATTGCATACACGGAACAACAAATAGCGAAGAAAAACAGGACATTACAAGATGCAGACGGCTTTTCACTTGTGAAATTTCAAATTATTTAAAGAAAATATTAAGTCTTATTATGGAATACATAGTTCACAAAACTATTACACATTGTGACTACTTTTGTATGAGTCAAATATTTGAAAATACTGTAAAAATTGAAATTATTCTCATTGAATTCATTACAACAACAAGAAATAATACGTTTAAACAATGTAAGCTCTAAGTATAACATAATTTCGCATTAAAATTTCGTACATATAACGTGCACAAAACACTTAATACTACACTAAATATACATTCGCTTTGCAGCACAATTAGTTTACCTTCTCTCCAGTAGTAGCGAAGGGTGCATTGAACCACTGCTCAAAGGTCGAGCAGCTCTTGAATATCGATGGTAACAGGAAGTTAAGCAGTGCCCATAGTTCAGGCAGTTTGTTCTGCAGAGGTGTTCCCGTTAGTAGCAATCGGTGTGGAGCCACATAGTGCGTGTTTAGCACTTGGGTGAGTTTGCAGTGGTGGTTCTTCATACGGTGACCTTCGTCGATTATCATGTACTTCCAGTGTAGCTGTTGGTATTAATATCGTACAATTATTGAAGTAATAATTAGTAAGTAGACTCACAATCGCCTACTAAAAGACAGTTAAAACTATCCAAGCGTCGTTGCACAGGTAGAATTAAAACATTCATTCAAATTACAACTTAATTTAGTGTTATGTTCAAAGTCTATTGTATTCGCTCATTAGAAAACTCTGCCCAATAATGGCATAGGCAGAGTTTTTGTACAGACAATTTTCTTATAACGGACACGCTTAAAAGCTGTCTTGTCCAATAACAATTTTGTTGTTAACTGTACGACAATTTTGACCGCTTCTTACGTACAAAAAAATTTTGAAGAACTTTGAAAAACTTTGTTATATAAATACAATGACAAATCGATTTAAAAACGCGTTAATTTCCCTTACCTTAGCAAGCACAGCCTTATCCTTGATCACGTACTCGTACGTAGTGAGTAGCACGTTGAACTTGGCTGAACGCATCTGCGTTTGCACGAGCCGACGGGATTGTGGGGAACCCTTGTAGGATACTACTTGCACTGTTGGTGCCCATTTCTCGAACTCCAAAACCCAGTTGGATAGAGTACTAGTAACGAAATTGAGAATTTTAAGAAGTGGTGTTTTTATTATGAGGCAGGTGAGGTTTAGTGTTTATTATATTTATTTATTTATTTCATAACAAGTAATTAACAGGTTTTACCCCAAAGCATTACACGTTTTACATGTTTTACACAAATTATGCGGTAGTGGTAAAAAATATTAAATTTTGATAGTGTACTAATGACGAAATAGGTTCAGAATAGCGTATATTATGAGGTAGTTGTCAAAGATTATTAAATTATGTGAAGTGTAAATTTCTTTTGACATACACAAGTGTTTACGTAGGTAATAAGTTTTTACATTTTTTATGCGTAATAATTTATTTAATAAATATTACTCGATAAAATTTTAAGCTGTTAATTGTTATTTATAATATGAGCACCGGGGGACTTTGAAATGGATAAAAATTTAATGCATAAAAACTCAATCTATGCTTAAATCTAAATGAAAGTAATTATTTATCGCAAATAAATTTAAATTTTACTAAAAAATGAAAGTTCTTTAATAATACAAGATCTGCCTACCTCAGAGGTACGATGATAAGGAAAGGTCCATTAACCTTCTTCTTTTCCATGAGATAAGTGACCAAAGCGATTGTTTGGATTGTTTTCCCGAGACCCATCTCGTCGGCCAGAATGCCGTTCAAGTTGTTATTGAACAGAGAGACCAACCATTCCAGACCCTATAACAATACAAATAAGAGTTATTTTTAAATAAAATTAATTTATTCATGACAAAATAACACAAAGTAGCTATAGTAATACACATTACACATTGTTACAAACCTTAATTTGGTACTCTTTAAGTTTTCCATTCACCAAAATGCTGGCTTGTTCTGTAACGGATTCGTGGACCGTGTGAGCAATGCTGAAACAAATAAAAGAATTTATAGCAGCGATTCAACTAAGGAAGACTGAATTGATTCCTCATCGTTTTTGGGAACAGCAAGTTTTAACTCTTGTAGAAAATAGACGTGTAGTTAAACGGGCCAATATAATGAACTAATAAAAGTTCATATACCATTTGACGATAACACAATAAATAAGAAGAAATAAAATAATTTAGAATTTGTCATTCAGTCACTACAGCTTCTATTTGAAAAATTATTCACAATACATCACGTACAAGCTAAGTGTAACCGGGGGGCATAACTAGTTACGTATAGTACGTCTGTTCTTCCCTGCAGCTTCAAATTAAAAAAAAATTTTACTATAGGATAGATCATTTAAGGAGTAAGACCTATAGGCTAACATCACGTCACGTGAGTGAAACCGGAGGGCACAACTAGTTACTTATAATATGTCTGTTCTTCCCTGCAGCTTCAAATTTAAAAAATATTTTACTATAGGATAGATCATTTAAGGAGTAAGACCTTATAGGCTAATATCACGTCACGTGAGTGAAACCGGAGGGCACAACTAGTTACCTATAATATGTCTGTTCTGCCCTGCAGCTTCAAATTTAAAACATATTTTACTATAGGATAGATCATTTAAGGAGTAAGACCTATAGGCTAACATCACGTCACGTGAGTGAAACCGGAGGGCATAACTAGTTACCTGTAGTACGTCTGTTCTTCCGTCTTGTACTCATCATCTTCCACCTTGGCCTTCTTGATCATGTCCCGCGCTTTCTCCTCTTCGGTTTTTTCCCTGTCGCTCTTATCATCGCGGTGCCTGTCTCGTCGGCTCCTGTGTTCTGTGTTAAAATAATAATTTATAAATATTGCAACGTTTATTCAAAAATTTATATAAACTAATGAAATGTAAGCTTTTAAAATAACGTTTATTTCCCATAATATACTCGGTGATTTTTCAATGAAAAAATAAAAGATCATTATAAAATGCAAGATAATATTTTCCTTGATTGAGACGGTACTTATTTGCATTTTTAAAAAACCTACAATATATAAAATTGTGAGTTTGCATCATTTGAGGTCAGTCCATTTCCTAGTTATAAAATTGCGAGTAACTTAATTAATTTATCTTTAAAACAATGTATTATTACAATAAAATCCACATATTTACCATCATCCTGGCTGTCATCACCCGAATCATCAGAATCGGAAAGCACCTCCCACCCAGGGTGTGCGTCCATCCAGTCCTTGAGCTGCGATAGTAATGGCGCGTCTTCTCCTCTCAATACCTGGGGTTGAACAACAATATAGTATAGAGTACATAATTGCAATTTATTCATATTAAAAGAGATGCTTTAGGATTCAAGAAGTTTTATACGCATTACTTAAATTGAATAATAAAAAAAAATTAACGATAATAAAACAATTTTCATATAATTCATAACACATCTATAATAATAAATCTAATAAGACATGCATACAAAAGGGCTATGTCAAAGCCCAAACAGTGTCATAGTTTCTCTGTAAAATGTTAAGTGTACCAGAATATTGTAGGCTAGTGTAAGTGTAATCGAAACCAAGATCAAGCTTCAAGATCGAAATTTTAATATTAAGGCAAGTTTAATATTTAACAAAAGAATAACAAACCTCGCCAGTCTTAGGATCCATAACGCCGACCCGCGAGTCCGACGTTTGCGAGCTGTCGTCCATTGCGTCGATTTCGGCGCCCTCCAGCGCTTTGCGCTTACGCGATTTCTATTCAAAACAAATTAATCAAATTTCATTTATATTTTACAACATACATTTTAAGCTACTCTAATTATTATTTTACTAAATTGACAAGATTTTAAACGAGATACTAAAGAGTTGATGACTCCATTCTATAGAAACTGCCTTCTGAATTGTAAAGAGTAAATATTAATAATTAAAAAATAAAACAATTCAAAAGTACTTCTAGAAGAAGTCTAATTGAAATAAAACACAAACATCACAGATATTCTTATTTTTGATGCGTTTTGTATTTCGATACAAAACATTGGCATCAAAAATAAGAATTATCTACGAAAACGGACAAACAAAACAAGAACATGCACAGAAACGCCAAAATGATCCAGTTTAGATTTTTAGACATGAACCTGGCACTTTTTTTTAACGTGATAACGTTTTTAAAATCGTTTTAGTCGGGTGACATGTTCAGAAACTTGTGTCACACCAAAACCTCACGAGCGCGATCGCAGGTATAACGAGAGAGAGACGGACCGATCTCCCGTCTCATCTCGAGCGCTGCCACCAATAAGACGTTATCACGTAAACATCTCGATCGTAAACTTACTTTACAAACAACCATTTTTTTCAGTTCGAATTAACGCAATCTCACCCTCTTCCTCCGCTCCTCCTCTTGCTGCTTCTGCCTCTGGTCCTGCTTGTGCTGTTTGACCATCTCCGTGAGGCTGGCGATGTACTCATCTGTTTGAGAGAGAAGGAACGCGAGACGCTTATCTTTCTTCTGATCGATAAGCTTGCGGTAGCCTTCTTCGTCTTCCGCCATGAGACTGCGAAATTTAGACATGGTTACTTTAGGTTCGATTCCCGGTGGAGACGAAGAAAAAAAAATGTCTTGGTCTGGTAGGACACAGAAGGCTGATCACCTACTTGTCCGTAAAGAAAATCGATCAGTGAAACAGATGTATAATGCATCTGCCCCTTACACCACTTGTGGACATGGGACTTCACTTACTTTAGGGTAGATGTGGAAACAAGTAACAATACTTTCTTTTCAATAAATAATAATTATTTTAACAGAAATGTGTGATACATTTAATTCAAATACTATTTTCCGAATCGTTGGTAAAGCAAGACTATGTAAATATGAAAATGCAAGAGTTCTAAGAAGTCAAGTTCAATGTATGATGTTATTTGATAATAATCTTTGCAGTTAAATTTGCATTGCTAAATAAAATGTTTGAGTTTACCTATACTAATGTTATAACTGAGAAAGTGTTTATATGGTTTTTTTGTCTTTCCTTTACGTCACATCGGAGAGATTTTATGTGATTTTGATGACTAAACAAATTAACATAGTTAGAGAGAGATAAAGACGTTTACGAAACATTTCATTCCCACTGGAATTTTCTTTAACTACTCGGATAAATCCCTTTCAGTACCGAGTAAACTAGCTATATGAATGAATGAATAAATGAATATGTTTATTGCCACAACAAGTTTGATACATAAATTTTAAATCTACTAACCTAAAGAACACAATAAAAATTAAAAAAAAAGAAAAAAAATTGTGGCAAAAGGTCCAGACTCAGCTCTCAGTCTGTGAATAGATTCACTTGTAATATTTAGACCATCGTCTCATCTGAATGCAAGCCACAGACCAGCGTGGCAATTGGCTTCCCACGAAGCTGCTGACCCCAAAACTATGCTGTTCGAAAGGGTGCAACAGTTAAATTTTTATAAGCTACTAGCTTTTCACCCGCAGCTTCGCCCGCGCAGTCAAAGAAAAACCCGCATAGTTCCCGTTCCCGTGGGATTTCCGGGATAAAATCTATCCTATGTCCTTTCTCGGGTATCAAAATATCTATATACCAAATTTCATGCAAATTGGTTCAGTAGTTAAGGGTGATTGAGTAACAGACAGGCAGAGTTACTTTCGCATTTATAATATTAGTATGGATATATAACTTTTTATGTTACGTTTTGGGGTAAAACCTGTTAATTACTTGTTATGAATTAAATAAATAAATAAATAAGACACATACCGTCGCATACGCTCCTTTTCGATACGCTCTTGCTCCTTCTTTTGTTCGCGCTCCGCATTCGCGTGGTGGTTGAGTATCCCCTTGTTGACTCGCGATAGTTTCGCCACGTTGTTGCGGTGGTACTCCTTGAAGTCCTTCACTGTTTTTGCAAATTTATAATTAAATGATTCATAAATGTCAACCATACGTGTTCAATGCATTGTAAGATAAAAAGCTGTTCTTAGTATAGACTGCGCTGCGTGTTCACGAGCAATGATTTTGTGATTCTTGGTCCATCAAAATATCTGTACTAATATAATTACCATCATATTTTACTCAGTACCATTTTTTGGAACAAAAACTAAGCCGATTTCATATTGTTAGAACTAGAATTTCAAATACAATAATAATCCCACAAAATGGGTTTTGATTTAAAACACAAAAAATAATCGAATTAGGAAGCTCTTTTTTAATTCGATTAACAATTTCAACGTCATACTTCACACAAATTCATACAAACCATGTTGAAGCACAGTCTGCAAGAACTCCTGGTGTTTCTGGCGCCGCTTCCTCTCGGCCTCCAACTTCTGTTGCTTCTCCAACTTCTCGGTAGCCCGAGCCTCGCGCAGGCCCTGGCGCTTCGTGCGTTTGTACGCTTTTATGTTCACAGCTGTCTCTAAAGTTGTGTCGCGACGCACTTGGGCCAATATCTTGGGAAAATATTATATTGGTTACTAAAATGTAACAAAATACTAAAATAAATTCATACCAACAATGCATCTTTTGATTAAATTGAATTTTAATTTTTTCATAGCTTCAAAGCTGATATAAATTTCAGCTTGATACCTCGACGCGTTCATGAGAAAAATGGTCTTGACAGACAGACAAACAGAATGATAGATGGACGAGAGAGTTATTCTATAAGGGTTTTTACACGCTTTATATTAGCTTCACCTGTATGTTTGTAACCGACTTCTTTGGGCGCGATTTTGACCCACTTTAAACGGCCAGATTTCGTTCAAACTTTGTAGATTTATTGAGGACCGATGACAATACACTAATTTGATAAAATTTTCTATTTTTTAGTTCGGTTTTCTATAAAAAGCGTGTTTTTTAGTTTTTTTTAACTATTATTATTATTTTTCCTTTTTGTGGTAAAACCTACAAAGGTGATAGACATGATTAAATTAATTTAGCACATTTAATACATACCTCAGCGCGTAATTGTTTTTGGAAATTTAGTACGCGAAGAGCTCTCAATTCAATTTGAGCTTGGAGACGTAGATCTTCCGGAATGTTAGCTGGCAAGTTTGATAGCAGTTCTATACGATGTGCGATGCGCGCTGCGATCCTGGTTTAAAAAAATATATTACATTAAAATATACCCAACCAAACGCAAGTTGTTAAAGGGAATCAAACACAAACCTATTCTCTCGTTCATTGAGAATTTGGATCGGGTCTATCCCCGGCGGCTTCGGTATGCAGGTGACGCGGGTCTGCTTGTTGCCACGCACTGCCAGCGCACCACCCACCATCGGCTGAGAGGGACCAACATTCTTTAGTTCAACAGTTTATTGTACCACAAAAAAGCATAAATATAAACCAAAGGCGTTATCGTGTTTGTTTGAAATCATAACGCACATTGAATAAAATTTATGATACTTATTGTCTTTTCTGATTTGAGGTTATCATTAACGAAACATGTTGCTGATGAAACATACTGGATTGAGAAGGGGCGGTGTGGGCTGCGTTGGTGGCGCCATTTGGCCAGTCATGGGTAGCGGGGTGGGGGGTGCTCCGCCCGCACCGCGCGTTGTCTCCGTGGCAGCAGGCTTGCCGCTCGGTCCTGCGCCCGCGCTGGGCCCGGCACCGGAGCCTTGGGACCCGTTCGCACTCCCACCGTACGGCGACGGGGGCTGAGCTGGTGGAGTTGGGCACGACTCCGGAGGCGAATCACCCGTGCGTTTGCCGGTCGCCATCATAGCTAACTGTTGCGTTATAGGTTGGTAGCGCGCTAGGTTACGATATGCAGCGATCTGAGCCCTATGAACGAGATTTATATTACACAAATAAAATTTATCATGATTTTGGTACTTATTGTTTTGTTAAAAATATATTTTTCAACTTACTTCAATTGATTCAATTGAGCGTTCGAAAAGTGAGGGCTGTTTCGTGCGCGTATTGCTAACAATTGGGAATACCGAGGATCCTCTTGCATTCCCTTCTCTTCCATAGAATCGATTGCGCGTTGTAAAGCGTTTAGGTTATCTGGGCCCGAGGCTGGTAAAGACCCTTGCATAGGAGACGATGATGGGGCCCCATTTGCTGATGGCGTCGGTGGTGGAGCCGGCCCATGGGGTGGTGTCTGTGAGGTCGGTGGTTGCTGCGGGGCGCCAGACGGTGGTGCGCCGCTGGAGGTGCCCGGTGGTGTAGAGGACACTCCGGGAGATGGAGCTGAGTGCCCATAGCCCCCTGACGTCATATTATGATGCGGATGCATTGGCGGCATGCCTTGGGCATGCGACCCATGAGGTGGAGGTCCCAGGGGCAATGGTATTCCAGATGGAGCGGGTGGTCCGTTTCCTTGCGGCGGTGGGCCACCTCCCATGCCCATTGGAGCCTGAAACATGAGTAATCATACACAATACTGAATAAATATAACTTATAAGGTGATAATATTGTGTGCATTTAAATCCTTAAACTTGTTTTATAAAGCTGAATTATATTACAAAGTATACAATCTCAATAAACTAGGCAATAATATCCTTAAACAGGTCCAATATAACAAATATTAAAAATCAAGACTAAACTGAGTTAATTATAATATAAGAATATCTTATAAATTTTCATATATTGTGTAGATATTACATTTTTAAACTAAATATTAATATCGATAGCCATTTTACTCATCTCAAATTTCTCTTAAAATATCAAAAAGTATACACTAACTAAGTAGAAATATTGTTACTACAAATTAACATTCGGGTCATGACCATCCTGACACACAGATTGATTGAAAATGAAATTTAAATGTATAGCAATATATGCCTGGTTAGTTTTTAACGCAAGAATTATTATTTGTTCTAATTATACACTTTACGAAATAACAGCATTCAATAATCGGGAAAGGAAATTTTTATATACTATATACACTAAGGAGAATAACATAATCTTTATGAATGGAATCTCCAATGAGGCGGCTATTCCAATTGACGTGGCTGTAGAAGGCAAACATGATAATTCATTTGAGATGAAGCTTCAGGCCTTTGATATTAAATTTGTTTATTTTCCACAGCAATATTTGTAAGTGAATTAGATAATTATTATATAAAACGATTAGATAGAATTATTAATCTAAAAAATAAACAAGTTTGAACAATTTTAAGGTACTTAAAATCAGAAATTGAACAAGAACAAGGTTTTAATAGTAGTCAGATATCCAGAGCATTCTTAAGTTGGAAAAATATTTTGAATTGGGTGGATGCACAAGACAAGAAAAGCAATATCTTCCAAAAAATTGTAATTGCGAAAACATATGAACGAAGGGATATTTTTATCATAAAATTAAAAATGTCAAGCAAGAATAATAAGCCTATCGTATTTATAGTAGGTGGTGAAGATGGAAAAGACTGGATGTCATCTGCTATTGTATTAAATTTTGCAAATAAATTGCTTCAATCATTAGACAACACATTACTAAAAGAATATGATTTCTACCTGTTGCCTGTCTTAAACCCAGATGGTTTTGAATACAGTAAAACTACAGTAAGTTTTTAAGTTAATCTATTGATCTGCTCTACATAGAGATTTATAGGAAATAATATGAAAATAATGATTTACCATTTTCAGAACAGGTTTTGGTCTAAAAATAGAAGAATAATTTTCCCACCTGTAAAATGTTTAAACAATACTGCTGCTATTGGGGTTAATATTGCCAGAAATTGGTTTTTCAAAAAGGTTTTAAAAAGTAGGATAAATTCGTAATTTATTGTAGGCTTAGGTAATATTATATATTCTTGCTAAAAAATTATTTTGATTCAAGCATTAAATGAAGAATGCAGGGGGGTTTATATTGGATTCGAACCGCTATCAGAAGAAGAAACACAAACTCTCTCTTACATCTTGAATGGCATGGCTGTAAATATGATTGCTTTTCTAAATGTCAAAGGATTTGGAAGATTCATCACTATTCCATATGCACACAGTGAAACGTCTAATAATCATGACATAGTTGTGAGTGACATAGATTCTTTAAAGTGTATAATGCTACACTACAAATATACAAACAACAACAATAACAATACTATCTTTTAGATTGACATATTGTCCTCTGCATGCACAACTGTGAAGACCAAATTTAATTTTACATATTATGTGGATACAACCAATAGATTTATTTGTAAGCTTCTATTTTATTAAACATATTAAATATATTATATAAAATATTCACTATGACATATAAATTACATCTTTTTCAGATAATTTATCAGGAAATATGGCAGATTGGGTTAAAAAGAAATTAAATGTCCCCATCGTTTTTACTTTGTACATGGAATATGAAAGTGATTTACTCCCGAAACCAGAACACATTCGTCCTCTATCTAAACATTTTTATACAATAATTAATGAAACACTTACTATTTCAAGAGATATTTATGGCCCACTATTTAACAAACAGTGGCAGATAATATATAACCTACACAAAATCACATTATTATGTGTATTGCTTTTAAATATTCAACTAATATAATAAACGCAAACGTTTGTTTGTATGTATGGATGTTTGTTACTATTTCACGCAAAAATAGGTTAAAGGATAAGTATAAAATTTGGTAAACCGATATATTATAGTCTGGGATAATAATATGAGTAACTATTTTATGTAGAGCAGTCATCATAAGACCATAAATTTAATTGATTAGATGTTAATCCATAAATATGTTTTTAAAGGGTGTGGTATAATGAACGGATACTATGGTAAGTCCAGGAAGAATGTCATCCGAAGACCACATTAAGAATAAACATGCTAGTCTTGTGAATATTTCAAAATGGTATCATTCAATGTATTCTCAGCATATTTTAGGCAGTAGAACCCTGTTGACAATGGCATGGATGTTTGTTCTTTCAGTTGCAAGTTTTTATATATTTATGGAAAAATGTTTTATTTTATTATTAGTGCTGGTCAATTATTGCACTGTGTGTAAGAATAATACAATGGAAATAAAAATACATCATACTTTAATATTTGAAAGTATAACAAGAGGTAAGTCAATATATTTTGTTCAATTTATAAGAACAAAAATTCATCAGATCAAAATCTTAAGAATCTTTGTGTCTGTACAGTTTATCTACTCATGTGCTGCGAAGGTGTATAAAAAAGTGCATATATATTTCTTAATTTTTGAAAAAGTAGAATTTTGAGAAAACCACAGAGCTTTTCTGAAGACAAAATACATTTTTCTCAAGTGCCACTACATCATCTATCCGCAATTATCTTAATATCCATTTAGTATGCCACACCCTAAATATTATATTATTGATTGATGTGTATTTTTTTAAGTTAAGATAATAATATGATTTATTACAATTTTATTCAATAAATAAATAAAAATTAATACTAATATAGTTTACACACTATAGAAACTCACTTGGTTGGGCGGCATGTGACCCATTTGATGGGGAATGTATCCATGAGCAGGCACTTGACCAGGTATGTTTGGATGTCCATTAGGACTAGGATGTGTTCCACTAGCTCCAATAGGATGGCCAGAAGGGCCAGACATATGGGAAGGCATTTGATGGTTACCCTGCGGCATATTGGGATGTTGAGAAACTCCTAGCGGACCATTCATGTTTGAATTGATTGCATGCGGTGGACCGGGGGACTGCAAATGATTCGCCATTGGAGCCTGTCCAGATCCACTTGGATGAGACGGCGTTGGCCCATTTACATGTTGCTGACTGTATGGACTGTGTGGTGATTGTGGTGGCACTGGGCTCTGAGGAGGCGGGCCCATAGGACTCGGGGCTTGAGGCGGTGGCATCGGACTATTTTGAGGAGATGGGCTATCCATCTTTCAAACGTCACGAACACCAAAATCTCAAAGGAAAAATCCGAACACGTTCTTATAAAAAACCTTCATCCACTTTTATGATATATAATCACAAACTTGAAATGATTGAATGATAGAAGATGTTACAATTGAGTTCAATAATCAATACACTAAATAATTTGTTTATATTATAGATATGTCGAGAGATGTCGAGTGTCACTCCAAGAACCGCATTTGCCATAGAGAAATATTATTTTTATTACAACCCATAGACTATACACAATTCAACTAAGGGGTGACAGACGTACGAGTAACGCGAACTTGTAGCTCGACGACCTAAAAGATCTCGAAACTTACCCACCCTTTGGTGCGTTTGAAACCTAATCAGTCTCCTAAAGATACAGTTTTGAAAATAATTTATATCTTCCAGAAAACAGTGACATATACTTTGAAGTTTTTGTGGATGAAAGATAGTCTATTGTTTTATATTTTGCTAGGTTCGCACGCAGTTATGACATTTGAATAAACTACAAATACCAAAAAAAAATTAGATATATCGATTGTATCTCGTACCGCAACCGAAGATAGTTCAATATGTGTAGTAAGTAGTGATGGGAATGTCAGTTGTCGATTGAAATAGTTTTATTAATTATGCAAAGTGTTTTTCATTAAAACATGGTAAGCAAATTGATTGCTTGCATTGCACGCATATGGTAACAATTCGTTTTCCAAACATTTTCAAAAATTTTTATTATACTGGACGATGCAGCAGTATAATCCGGCTTTGATTTTTTGTTCTTCTCCGTAGATACTGCTTTCCGAATCGGTGGTAAATGTTAAAAATATGGAATGTCGTTTCAAAAGTGCTTGTAGAAGAAGTCTAATTGAATAAATAAATGTTTCGAGTTTGAGTTTGTTAGAAATCTCACCAAAATAAATAGATTTTTTACACTTTTTTCTTTTAAAAGAACTCATTGTTTATAAAAAATAATCAACACCTAGATACGCGAGTATTATTTCCAAAACGAGCGAGCTCCCACATCGATGCTAGGACAACACTAGACCGAATCAAGCAGCGCCCGCGCCGCCTACCCTCCCTCTCTTGCGTCTACGAGGCCTACGTTTCCACGAGTACCGACATATCTCCTAACGCAAGGAATGAATATAATTACAGTACTGTGCGTTAGGGACCTAATCCATCTCTAATTTATTTTTTAATGTTATTGAACTCAGCTTTAAGTAGGAAGCAAATATGTATATTTGTCCTACTCATACTTAAAGAACTTTACAAGTTAGATCATCCCGCAAGGAGTGAAAAAACACGATTATATTCAACGCACAAAACAAAAGTCCTGCAAGGTATCTGATAGATCTCGTAATGCAGCGAACGTGTTAAAAACCGTCGAGTAAGTTCGTTGACGATCCAACATGTTTGAAATTTTACTCGTAGCCCGCCTTCGCTCGCACGTCTGTCACCGCCGCGAGCCGCGAGCCTAGCCTGTCTAGCTATAATAGGTGTTACTAAGTGCAAAAGTTCAATTAATTTCGTCTTCTTCTTTTAGTTTTATGAAAATAATTTAATATAATTAATATGAATGAATATAATATAATTGAATATTGGCGAAGGTATCTTTGAATCACGCCAAGGAAGTTTCACTCCTGACGCGTGGGCTCGGCGCACATGCTCTTTTTTTGTAAAGTACCCTCAAAATATAATAGTAAAAACGAAAATATATCCTTCAATTTTTGAACATTTATTTTGTTAGAATGCTATTTACATAAAAATAAGTGCTGGTTATTAAATTAAAAATGTCTATATTTAATTCCTGAATAACATAAAATTCCCTCTGTTGATGACATAGAGACATTCGATATCGGTGACACGCGAGAAGCTACTGACCAAGCTCTTGCGTGTGTCACCGACGTCGCGTCGAGCCGAGTAAGTACGCGAACTTTAAAACCGCGGTTTTAAAGTTCCTACGTCTATCAGCCCTTTAAGCAATTCAAAATAAAACCGGCCAAGTGCGAGTCGGGCTCGCGCACAAAGGGTTCCGTAGCAGCAAATATAATAAATTACAGTTAAATCAACCTATCTCAAAAACTATAAGAGATACTTTGATCAAACCAAAAATCGTTGAAAGAGTTAATTAGCATGCATCACCTCTATTTTTTTTAGAATTTTATACCCCGTAGTTATAAAAATAGAGGGGGGGGGACATACTTTTTACGACTTTGAGAGCTGATATCTCAAAAACCGTTCACTTTAAGAAAAATGTTTTTTAGAAAACTTTATATCATTTTAAAAGACCTTTCCATTGATACCCCACACGGGTATGTACATCGAAAAAAAAAATTTCATCCCTCAGTTACATGTATGGGGGGCCCCACCCCCAATTCTTTTTTTTACTATTTAGTGTCATATTTTTGTAGCGGTTCATACAACACATATTCCCATCAAATTTCATCACTGTAGTACTTATAGTTTCCGAGTAAATCGGCTGTGACAGACGGACAGACGGACAGACGGACAGACGGACATGACGAAACTATAAGGGTTCCGTTTTTGCCATTTTGGCTACGGAACCCTAAAAACCACCATTCACTGTTCACAAGATCCATTCAGGACTCAGGTTTAAAAATGTGTTTAAAAAACATTGGTATTTTATTTAAACTGGATGGAAAATGTATAAAGAGCATTTTTAATCAAAGAGAAGGAGAAAGACTGTTGTAGCATGGTTGTAGCTAGCGCGCATCCCGTCAATTTGTATGGGGAGTTGCGTCGCTACGCACTTTCATACTAGCCCATGGGTGGGAGAGACAAAATAGTTGCGGAGACAAAAAAGTTGCGGAGACAAAGTTGCTCGTGCGCGCTGGCTCTTACCACGTAAATACGAAGCGTAAATTAATAACTATAAATTAAATAATAATTAATTACGATTAATTTATTAATTAATATAATATTAATTAATTACGTAATTGCGCGCACGTAGCGACGCAACTCCCCATACAATTGATGGGAGAGACAAAATAGTTGCGGAGACAAAGTTGCTCGTGCGCGCTGGCTCTAATTCAGTTAGCTTTATTAAGCTATTACCTAGAAATTATTAAAAAAAATGTTAATAAGTAACTACATATTAGTATTTTAAATAAATTGAAACAGCATGAGTAGGTATCCGTTACTATTTGTTTAATTTGATAAATAATGATTTGTAGTTCTACCTAAATAGTCGTAACTTTAGAGCTAGCGCGCACGAGCAACTTTGTCTCCGCAACTATTTTGTCTCCGCAACTATTTTGTCTCTCCCACCTATGGGCTAGTATGAAAGTGCGCGCACGTAGCGACGCAACTCCCGGGAGACTTTTTTGTCCGCGGGTTCGGAGACAAGCCCGCGACGCAACTGTCGCCCTATCTATTGGTTTCAATGCAAGTGCGCGCACGGCGACAAAAATGTTGCCTGTCGGCGGCCGCAGGCCAGTTGCCGCGTAACTGGCGTAGCGATAATACGTATTTATGTCAACGTATTATACAAGTTTGTTGAAACTTGTTGGAACTTGTCGGCGCCGATCAGCGCTTATAAGCGCATGTTCATATATTTTCCTGCGCGGGTTACCAGCGCTTATAAGCGCCGATAAGCGCTTACCAGCGCTTGTCAGCGCTGGTTCGTTCTACACAAAGGAAGCAGGTTGAAGCAGTCCAAGACAAATTTTATATGGCAGCGCTGACAAGCGCCGGTAAGCGCTTATAAGTTTCTAGTTTCCATCTTTCTTTCTGCATACGCCATAAGACGTGTGTAAGTGACAAGACCTACTGTATGCTGTCACAAAAAAATATTATGTAATACAATATTACGAGCGTATTATATATTTGTTAGTAGTTTTTGTTTAAATATTTAATCAAATAAATTGTTTTAAAATAAACAATCTAGATATTATCATTGGTTAAACTTATATAAATTTATCAATTGATGAAATTTGACGATTCAAAAACTGGCAACATTGTTTACCATATCTGTCGATTTTTATAAAATGGCGTCAGCCGAATTTTTAGAGCAAGCACTGTCCACAGACGTTGACGAGAACGCAGTAAGCGCGATTGTTGGTACACTTGAAAATCAACTGGTGACGTCCGTACCGTCGGTATCGTCACAGAACAATATTGTAAATGTTATCCCAAGTAATAATATTAATACTTCTTGTCCAAGTTCTATTATTGGACATAAAAATATATACAACAAGGACCGCAGTGATGGTGAAATAAGTGGTGCTAGCTTTCAATCATCTGTTTCTAGTGCGTCATTCAATGCGCCAACCACGTTTTCTACACAAAGAAATCTAAATCAAATGTTATCCAGCAATGCAGATTCAATGAGTTCTGAATACAATCCAAACCAAATAGACAGTCGTACTATTGCGCACTCTATAGCTAGCGGCACAGTTAGCTTTCCTGCGTCTCAAGCGCAGGTGATACATGCTCAAGGCGGGAGTATCCCTCAGTCAGCAACCAAAACAATAACAATGCAACCTCCGTTAGTTATAAAGCAGGGTACGACGACTGGTCAAGTCAACATGCAGACTGGAATGATGACTGTGCCCATGACTGTAAATTCTAGTATGGCAAATTCTATTCCAAATGTAATGGCCATAAATAAGCCGGGAACACAGAATGTTGTTGTTACTACTCAGAATATGGGGACAGGACAACCTGCTATCATTCCTAATGTCCAAATACTAAACACGCGGCCTGGGGCACCTGCGGTAGCTGCACAGAAATCAGTTGCCACAGTGTCGCCCAGAGTTGTTATTGGAACTCCACAAGTGGTTGGCGCAAGAGCAGCAGTGCCTGGTGTAAGTCTAATATAATTATAGTTCACTGAGTCTTTAATACATAGCTTTTGTGAAACCTTTGTAGAGAACAAATCCAAATTATCATGTGACATATACATAATATGTTTTTAGCTCAGAGCTAAGTAATAAAACAATGTACATAAATGTTTATTTACCTAAAAATGACCTTGTCTTTTAACATAATACAACAAATTGGCTTTTTTCTTTAAAAGTATATAATATTATGATGACTTAAAACAAGTCATAAGCTTAAACATACCTTTGGGTGATTGAAAACTAATTCTTAACACCAAAATCCAATGCAAATCACTGCATGTCTGGTTTCATCAAGTTTCATTATGCATACCTATATAAAATCACAATTTTATTATTTTTATGACACTAAATTCTTTCACATATTTTGTTATTCACAATATTTTGTAAGTTTATTTGGAACATTTTACAGATCCCAGATAACATTGAGCTTTTCAATATAATTCAGAAAATAAAACAATATACAATTAAATTCAATAAAATTCTGTACTAAGTTGAAAATATGTTTAGTTTGTTCAGATAAGTTGAAAATATATTAAATTTTAACAAAGGGGTTTGGGTACTTTTGTATGAGTTAGTAGCGTTGTGGTGACATTTTGCAGCCAGTAATGAAACTTGGATATTTTTAAAGAGCAATTAATTGCGTACATGTAAACATTGATATACATTATTTTGATTAGAATTCTTAAATAAATAAAGGAGAAAACTAAAAAACTCAGAAAAATCTAGATTTTAGGTAAATGAATAATACAAAACCAAATATCTCTGTTCATAATATGTTTCGAGATTTATGTCCATAATAACTATTGCTCACAATATATTGCTCTTATAAAATATCCAAGTATCATTACTGGCTGCGAAAGTTCAACTTGACGCCAACTTTACCCAAACCTCTTTGCAATATTACTTGACATTTGTATTAAATTTAATTTTTTTCTAAACATGATCTTGAAATTATTAATGCATATTATTTTACCAAATTAACTAACTACATATAATTTTAATTAAAACTGTAATTTCCTATAGTTAATTAAAGGTACAGTAGACCATGTATGTAAATAATCTAAATATATATATATACAATGTAATCTGTATCCTTTGTTGGAAATTCTGGAATAACAGATTGAAAACTGGCAAGAGATGGCGCAGGATAGAGTCAAATGGAGGCTCTTATTGTCAGAGGCCAAGACTCACTTTGGGTCCCTGCGCCACTCTAGTAAGGAAGTAATTAGTAAAATTAAATTGCCCTAAAGATGCAGTAAAAGTTACATTTTCATAACTAAATTGTTTATTATTTTGTTAATTTAGATGTAATAACTGTAATATTGTAGAAAACACATTTGCCAGATTTCAAACTTTAATTAAAATAAAAATTTCTAAAGTGATAAAGAAATCATACATTCAAGAGTTTGAATGTTTTTAGATACATCTAAATTTTTTATAGTTTGTCTATTGTCTCGTTCTTCTATCATAAAAGACATCACTTTTTTAAACAACAAACATTTCTTGCAGTTAAGTTTATCTTGTTAAAGGTGATTGGGTATTTTGTTCTGGGATTTGACACACGGCATACACAAACAAATTTGGGCATATAATATAATGTACAGGCATATGGGCATACAAATACATTCAATATCCTTCAGGATTTTATTGACATAAGTTATAAGTATATTCAACTTTGGTTAAATAATATGGTTATTTCTATTATATCGTTTTACACCTATTCTACAATCATAAAACGCATTTCAAAATGGGAACAATCTACCCAATTACCTTAGGATGAATTATGTGCGTTTTCAAGATGGGAAATAACATATTATAATTAATGTTTATTATAAATCCCCTCTAAAAGCGATACGTACGATAGCAATATCTAAAATACGATTTATTTCTTACCCAAGAACTATATGTATAAGTATCTTTTATCATATTTATGTTTTCCTCAATATACCATGCAAAAACATACATTTGACAAATATATTTCTTTTAATTTTTGTGTAATTCTTGTATAAATATTGTATTGTACATATAAAATGTATTAGTATAATAATTAATTATTGCTCTAACAATCGATGTTGCAGGGCTGTCAGATGTGTGTCCATGTTTAATAAATAAATCAGTCAAGTGCGAGTTGGACTTGTGGGTTCCATACAAATAAGCTAAAAAGCAACTTCAAAAAATGGTCACCTGTCTAATTGATGATCAAACTTAACATTGGCTTTTAATTATTGTTCTAGCAGGAACAGATTTGAAATAATCTTTAAAAATTTCTACTGTCTTACTATCATCATACATGAGAAACAGCCTGGTGACAGATAGACAGACAGCAAAGTGTCAGTATTGGTCCCGTTTTATCCTTATGTATGAAACCCTAAAAATTATATTGAAGAATATAGTTAGTAGTTTATACTCATTTTGGCTCATATCTGGCAACACTATTACATGTCATGGCAGCTTCACTTCTATATGTACTTGAGATGATGGAACTGTATCTGAAAAGAAAAAATTCAATTGTGTATTACTTGTACAAAGTTTTTTTGTATGTAGTACCTGTTAATATACCAAAGACGGCTTCTTAGTTTTGTCATGTCCGGTACATATACAAACTGTAGATAATGTCAGTGTTCACTATCACATGCATTTCACGTTCATTGTTCATCGTTATCCCTGTATCCTTTGATGTGTATCTAACAAATGACCTGCTTATACATTTGCTCGGTTTCCGAAACCATCAATCGCATACAGTCACAAAATCGAAATTGAAACGAGCGTTCATTTTTAGATAACGCTGCAAACACTGCAAAGTCTTCAACAGGGGCAGCAGGGTCATTTGTTGTTAAAGACAGAGAATGGTCAATATCAGCTGTTGCGGGTCGGTCCGGCGCCCGGAGCCAACACGCTAACTGCGCCTCAGCCGCAGACCCTCCGGCTGTCGACTGTGCCGGCAGTAAGTAGGACCGACGGAGACCGGATGCTGGACACGAGTCCCCCCTCCTAAAGTCACCCAAACTTGTCCAATTTCAATTTTGTCATGCATGTTATGGTGGTGGTGCATGTGAGGTAATCTATTAACCAGGTAAGACAGGTACTCAATGTCATTTTGTAATAACTATTAACTATCTCATTAGCTTGATTTGGCGGGGATGTCGAGCACGCAAATGATCCTAAACTAATGGGTAACATGGTTTTATAATATATATTGGGTTTATTTTTATTATGAGTATAATTTATCCTGCCAAAGAGTGTACTCGAAATTTCCCAATGACTTAAAAGAATTTATATATTGATAGAGTATTATCTATCTATTTAGTATGCTGAATGCTATTATTTTACTTAGCTTAATAGCAAACAACAGTTTAGCAAATTAGTTTTGTGTTGACTATATTTTGTGGAACAAATAATCCTTTGGCTTCGCTTTTAAATGCTTTGTACTCATCGTAATCCTACGATAAAAAATTTACCCAGTAAATGATTACCTATTGAGCATATTTTTTTATATCAATTACTAAGCATGATGACTGTTAGTCATATTATAATTACAATGATATTTAATATATAATAATATATATTTCTATTGAGTTTGTATCCTCCTTAATATCCTTTCTATAACCACTTGGATTTTAATGGATATATAACAATGAGAAATATGTTTTTGTAGGACTTTTTACAAACACACTTATTTAGTGTAGGAAAATAGAATATAGTCACCGTAATGTCTTAGTACTTGGTAGTTGTACATTTTTTATACTTGTATTGAACTGAATACCTACTTTATTTACGTGTTTGTAAATTTTTTTAGCATTTAAATATTATAAGTAGTAATATTCCAGAATATTAACCAACATTGTTCATGTTTCAACGAACCGACACACGTTGTCCTAGCCTTTGCTAACTGTCTCTTATGCGAAAGCGAACTTCCTGCGTTTCTTAATTTTTAAAAGTTTTGCGAGATTTGAGATTGTCCTGACAATAATTTAAAAAAAATTATAAATAAATTGGTGGAGTCGACTAATTGGGGAATCATTTTTATTTTTGAGTTTGTTTGGTTGAACGTACTTTTCTTAGGAACTGCTGGTTCGAAGTGAAAAATTATCCAGCCTAATTATATATCAGGGAAAGGTATATACTATATAATATAATATCACAATACGATGAATAAGAGCGAAGCAGCAATAAATCACGTTGCAAAAGCAGGAAAAAGATTTTCTTTTTAAGGCTTCTTTTGGGTACGTTGGGTAAACGGTTATGGACAATTTTTTTTCCTCAAATTAATATTATGGATGAAATCGCGGCGCACACCTAATCTATCTATAATAATCTATGTATCTAGACATACAGTAAACAGTAACCAGACGATTTAGTAGTTTATATTTGAAAAACCTATGTTGTATGTGCATCAAGCATACGTAAAAACTACCGGCCAGATTTTGACATAATTTTAAATGGTGATAGAAATTAGATTAAAATTACAGGCTTCCTTATTTTCGAATAATAAATAAAAAATAATCCATCCACGTAACCTCATAAATTAGCGAATACGTAATTACTTAAATGGCATGTCATTGGATAAATCTTTAAAAAGGAAATAGAAGTTTTCTGAATAGAGCTAAAATGTAAAGTCATAAAAAAATAAATGGACCCTTATCTGAATAGTCACAAATAAAAAATTATTCGAATACATGAGCGAAAAGCTATACTGGCTCTAACATATTAATATCAAAATAGAGAATATATAGCCTGTTGTCTGCGTTAAACGCAAAAACAACTACGGATCATGATACTTTTTTTTTGCTATAAATCAATTACGTAGTGATCGGCAACTAGGCTATACATATCGAAATTATGTTGAAGGATTTAATTTGGGTTTGAATCTACGCACGCGCGAACGAAGTCGCGGTCATAGATAGTATTGTAATATATGAGTACTTAGCTGCGACCCTTAAAGGTTTACATGCAAGCAATACACTGGTATTTAATTTTCTTTCTAATTCTAACGTAACAAGAGCTCAAGTTCGTGTATCGGTAGTGTAGCTATAGGAAAGATGTTTATATGGGTATGTACCTTGGTATGTACCTTTCGTTATCTTTCCACGAGACAGTTGCTAATAGCAACGCGATAGATCGGTCAAGGATCGGGCTGCATTTGACATTAGTCGGAGATGAATTGCACTCGTGTAAAGTGCATAACAATTTCGCGTCTCTTGTAATTTTTTTTAGAACTGCTTGCAATGTTTGATCAAGTAAATGTTTCAATTAAAGTACTTCCCGGTTTAAGACTCGCTCAAAAGTTTTGCAAGTAAAATCGATGTATAGCGTACCTGTTGATTGTGTATATACCTATAGTCCGGGTCGTATATATACACAAATGTTATTTATAACCGATTCCAACCCTCTATCGATTTTGCACGCTTCGGCGTACGATGCATATCAGTTTCCCTGATTAAATGCAGTATGTGATTGATGAAAGTCGTTAAAAGTAGCATATATAGCTCGCGACACGGTTTTTGGGGTTTGATATTTAGTAAATTTTTTGATTTTTGTGTTTTTGGTTTTCGGTGTTTTAGAGTGGAGTGAAATGATTTTGTTTTTATTTCGGTTAGCATCCCGGTGTGGTGACGGTGTCGACGAGCGTGGCTGTGCCGACTCAGATAGGGCAGATGCCATCTGGTCCGGTGGCTACGCCGGTGGCTGTATCCTCAGTGTCGACCGTGCAGGCGTCTGCGCCAGTGCCACAGCCTCCCGTTGTTACCACACAGGTACATTCCAACAGGTTTTTCGGAAAAATTGTGTAAATTCATTTTTCATATGAGCGAACGATGGAAAATTTACGTAATAGTTTAGATTTAAAATATTGACATGATAATAAAAATAAATATTTAAGTTAATTAAATAGATAATAGAAAATAATTTTGGTATTTTTACAAACTGCGCATATTGTCTCGGTTTTGTTCTAGTATCAACAAAATTTATTCGAGATATTACGACGCGTGTAATAAGGGAGTACTTAAGAATACCTATATTGTAGCTAATGCATAAATATTTAAAAGAGCAATAGATCAAGGAACTCATTGTTATGGGATTGGTATTCTGGGAGTTTATGTCATGCTAAAATTGCACTTTTGTATTTTTCTCAATTGACAGGCACAAGAAATGGAACGACGCAATTTCATAGCCAGCGCAGCGCTATAAAGGGCTCCTTTCTTAATTGAGAATTAATTACTTAATATCGAGTATTTTATATAATTACCGGTTTAGTTTTAATTAATATACTTAAACGTTTAATTTTAATATCGAAGTGAAAATTCTTTTTTATTTATTATGCAGCTATTTCCAGGATCAATTCATGTATGTAACATATTTGTACATATTGCCTTTTCTATATCCATCCATCGTTTAAAGAGATCAAAATTCACGAATGTCTTCTTCTAACGTTATAATATCATAGAAACCTTCATGCAAGTTTCTACAATTTGAGTTATTGCTGGCTTATACGTACGATTAAATAAAAATTTGACCAGAAACCGCTGGACAACACGAAGGAGAAGTGTCGGAACTTCCTGGCGAACTTACTGGACCTCTCAAGCAAGGAGCCGAAGTCTGTGGAGAGGAACGTGAGGAACCTCATCCAAGAGCTGATCGACGCGCAGGTGGAGCCGGAGGAGTTCTGCGACAGGCTGGAAAGGTTGTTAAACGCTAGTCCTCAGCCGTGCTTGATTGGGTTCTTGAAGGTATGTGGTTCAGGGTTCGGGTTAAAATAGTACTGTAGTTTTTAGTATTTAGAAGGTGGTCGGGGTAATGGAAGAGTTAAGAGTATTTTGTATTCGTTTGTATCTATATGTTTGTAATCGTTTTAAAGTACGGCGGTTAGTAAATGTGAAATAAACTAATAAATAATTGGGTATCGATTAAATGATGGCCAGGAATTTTCTTGGTCGCAAAGATTACAAAATTTGATAGTTTTTCAGGCTCTTTGTTACGTAACTATATACTATACTAGGTAAGTTTTTCAAAAATAAATGTAAAATTTAGTGAGTGAGGTTCCTAAATACATTTCCAATTTCTAAGAATATCTTCGAGTATTACTCAACAGTTTCTACGAGGAATTTTTCACCGGATGAAGGCGATACCGGCAAATGGTGCTCATGTCAATTAAATGATTCGCACGCTTGATTGGACTTAGCCCATTCGAGATATTTTACAAGCAATTTGTACCTTATATCACTTTGATCACGGAATAGCGCAATATTGCTCTAATCATTTCGAGTACTCTTAATCACCAACAATGTTTTACCCTGATATTACTCGCTCGGGCCGGTTAAAAATTTTCTTTAAAATTGAGCCGCTTTGTTGTACGCACTTATTGTTTCTACAATCGCGATGACATATACACCTTTGTCTTGTTATCTCAAGGCAGATGTGTAATGTGTGTCATTGCGATCCTACAATGACATGATCGGAATCTTAAGGATTCTGAACTGGATCGCGATTATATTTTTGGCAGAATTTTAGAATATTAACTAGATTGGGATGTATATTTTTTCACAGAAAAGTTTGCCTCTCTTGCGTCAATCAATGTGCACCAAGGAGCTGGTGATTGAGGGGATCAACCCGCCGTCACCGCACATCGCGTTCTCGTCGATACCGCCACCGGCGTCCCCAGTCCAACCGCAACCGGTGACGACCAACATGCAAATGGTGAGTTTATATGTTTATGTATGGAGGTCTTCAAGAACAGGTACCTTCCAGCGAAGCGAGCTCTATTTTCCACATCTCAGCTTACCATTAGGCGAGATCGTGGTCAAGCGGGTCCCTATCGTACGATAAAAAAAATGTGTGCGTGCGAAAACTGTATACACACGTAAGAAGTGAAACTTCTTTATGTCCTTATTTTTCACAAAATAATTTACTATGTGCAACTTTACAAAAATACGTCGAATCACGCGTGGTAGGGATAAGAAAAAGATGGCGCGTAACGGAAAAATGTTACGCGTAACGAAAAAATGTTACAATAAATTTTTTTCCAACCCCGATAAAGAAGTTTCACTGCAAAAATGTATGGAACACACGCTTGTAGCTTCGGTGCCGCTAATGGTGCGGACGGAACTGTGGACTTGTCATTACCAGTTCGTGCAAGCCAGTGCAAGTGTGTAGGTAACGCATTGCAGGGGCACTTGTGGTTTTTTTTTGTGTGGTGTCTCTCAATGTTAGCCAGAAGGGCTTCTACATTTTAACGAGGACGCGGGGGTGAACTGAAGGTTCACCCTGGTAGCGACATGCACAAGGGCGTCCCCCCGCCACGGGGATCTCGAACCTCGGCTTGGGCTGTCGCTTGAGTGGAGGAGGCCAGAAGGCCCCTAATCGGACGGGGCACTTGTGGTCATAGGCGATGGTGATTACCATCAAGCGTAATATGCTTGCGATTATGTCTAAGCAAGTATTTAAGTGGGCACATCTGCAAATGCTTTTACCATCAGGTGAAACACCAGCTCTGTTGCCCGCTATGACATAAGTCTCATCGACGCACGTGTGAAAAGGCCACGCTGCTTGCTGATAATGTCACTAATACAATTACTGTCTATCTACCATTATTTGTCATTTTAACGGACAGATGCAAGATAAACAGAACATATTATTCAGAAATTCATAAATTATGGATATAGGCTGGCAAGCTCGCAGTTGCGTGTGGAACTAGGAGTGCTCGTTTTGAAATCATCGTATTTCAGTATGTTTTACTGTTATACTCGGCACAGCAAACCTAGATTCCTATGACAGTTCGTCTTAGTGATTGCTCGTATAATGGGTCGTGTCGATACTTTATTTTTTGGCAAAGGCGTGGCTTGCATTCAGCCACGTCGGTAAACATGTTTTTACAAATATTATAAACTAAAATTTTTAACATCTATTATGTTGTTGTTGTATTTATTTAAGTTTTTTAGCATAGATTAGAAGGTAAGTAAAACGAAAGTTTTCCAAAACATAAAGATGCACCTTATCATTTTCTCGTAATTTTTAACCCGTTAAACTCGTATGCGCTAGTGTATATTTTATCATGAAAATGGATGTCCCCATTTAATTCGTCTGAAAAACTTTTGTTATAATTAGTTAGGTAAATGGATATTTTTCTGGTATAGTGTCACTATTTGGTTTGATTTTTCGGTTTTAAAAATATGTACTCATTTCCACTATCGACATTTGTTTATCGATACTTTCCGCACTAGTCGATAAATGCCAACGATGTAAATTTTTCAGGACGTAAACGTAAAGTCAGATTAAAATAATTTCTCGTAAATGTTAAGAATTGTTATAATTCCAACGGAATATCGTTGTAATGGCATAAAGCTACGTAAAAATTAATAAATGCCATTTTTAGACGCCTCTAATACATTTCTTACGCCATTACAAGTTTGTCCCTTGAGAATACCTGTCAGTGTCGTAGGATTCATCAATCGCCGAGCCAAGTATAGGGAATAGTTAAATTTATCCATTATGAACGGGATGGTGAATTTTTGTGACAGCAGCAAGTAATGATGAAATGGGCTCTTAAATTAACCAATTTAAATTAATATACGTAATTGAAGAAGGGCAAACTAAAGTTCTATATTATGTTGTTATTTTCTCAATTGCTCTACAAAATTAAATGTTTGAATATCTTTTTACAGATGATAAAAAATTTACAATAAATTAACATTAAAGTAAAGATACACTGTACATACAATGAGTAAATTAATATCTCAAATCTGTTCAATCTATCTTGTTAGCTTCAGTTAAGCAGACTGTATAAGAGGTTTCCGAAGGCACTGTCCCTGCTCAAATTTTAATTCTTATATTTATTATAGAAGGTTATAAATTATGGACGAAAATGCATCGTGATAGAAATTTTGGCACTATAATGCATACAAGAGTTTTTTTTTTAGATAAAACATTATTATTTGCATTGTTATTAAAGAGTTATTTTAAAATCGAGGCGGGTTTTGAAACACAGTTTTTAAATGTTGATTTTTTGCAAAGGTTTTGTGTTATTTCACAGTTTTTGTAGCGCTAGATGCAACTCATCTCCATGTATTTATACAGTAGCACCTCTATAAGTCGAATATCAAGGGAGACGCCAAAAAATTCGAGTTATAGAGTTTTCAACTTATGGAGGATTTCGACTTAGGCGGATTTTGATTCGACATAAAGAGTTTGAGGTTTATTCTTATCAATTTTGAGTTACAGAGGTAAAATAAATTAAAATTCAACTTGCAGAGGTCACAAACATGTTTTTATTTATATCAATATTATTTCAAATCATTTTAAAATAAAAAATATGGCATTAAAAAAGTCAGTATTTTTTTTTGCTTTAGATAATTTGGTTGTTCTCTAGCATTTTATAATCTATAAAGAGCAGAAAATTCTTCTTTTTCAAAGATACTGGTTTGCTTTATAAAATTTCGTAAGGTATTCAATACGGTTCTTGCCTCTTTGATGGAAACCAATGGAGCGCATGCGTACTATTCACGTCTTCTATGTCATCTTAATCATTAGTATCGGTTTTCTGAGCTACTGAATCGATAATTTCGTCATCAGATACTTAACGCAAACACGTGTTTCGTGAGTCATAAATTAATTATCGTATACTCCTAAAATGTTTTCTAAGAAACAATAGTATACTGGTTGTAAAATAAAACGTTGCTATGTTCGAGATACAGAGGTCAAATTTGATTTTTCGAGTTATAGAGTGAAAATATGTACCAAAATGGCTTGGAGGGACTCGGTGATTATTTCGACTAACAGAGGGACAAAATTTCAAGTAATAGAGGTTTTCGGGTTTGAAGGGAAGGGAACAAGACATTTTTTCGAGATTTGGAGGTTTTTGACTTATCGAGGTTCGACTTAACGAGGTGCTACTGTATAAATATTATTTACAACTTACAATTTAATTTAACGCTCCAATGAATGTTAATATTATTGCGATAACCTATTTTCCGAGATTCTTATCGGTGTATCGGACTATATTAATAAACTTATTTTTTTATAAGTATTAGTACGGGAGCCAGGAACAGATTTTATGACCAAGTTCCTCTCAAGCGGTAATTAGTAAAATGCATCAAAGTATAGTATTATGAAGCCTCGTGAACGTCAGCTGGAGCTCGGTTGGGGGGAAGAGCGGTTGTAGCCTCCCGTATCAGCTGACGGTTTTTCCACCAAGATACAGCCAGCTGACCTATATATTTATCCACAGTTACATATAAGCTATCATCAGGTAAATTTTTGTTTGAGAGGAAATCACGGAAAATAAATTTTTCTTTAAATTTAACTTTCATGTTCGAGACACCAGCTGACGTATAATACACCATGTTGTAACCAGCTGATTATTTTTTTTCGTTGAGATATTGGGTTAGCTACAATTTGACAAATTTTTAGCTGAGAGGAAATGAATGAATGAATGTATTTTTTTTCCTACGTGCGTGGGAGGCTACAACCGCTCACCCCCCCAACCGAGCGCCAGCTGACGTTCACGAGGCTTTATAATACTATACTCTGATGCTTCTGACGAATTATCTCTTGAGAGGAAATAATGAACCCAATTTGCACCTGGCTCCCTAACCATATAAATTGTAGTTGTCAATTGAAATAAATAAACAAGAAAAACAGAAAATGCTAACAAATGAAACAAATTCTAAATACAAACATATTTAACCGTGGAGTGCAATCAGATCCAAGTAATTAAGTACCAAGTTCAAGTATCAAGTTGAAGGCGTAAGTTTAATTGAAGAATAAACTTCGTTCTAGTATCTCGTATAACATCTAATTGAATTTGAGTTTTCTTTGTATTGCTAAATAGGTCTTCGCAAGTCTTTAAGCTTATTAAAGCTCTATCATGTTGATATAACCATAAATTAACTAGGTATTTTTTATGGATTTTCTTTGCACATTGAAGTGAAGACTTCACATAATAGCATCGTCAACATAAAAGATTTAGGCATTTTTATGAATTATAGATAATCATGGGATTTGTACGATCAGCAGAAATCCAGTATGTAAAATAAATAAACCTCCATGATTGTATATCGCGGAAACATGACTACGAGAACTATATCCACGTCAGCAAAAATAGGGTTATGATTAACTATGGGTTGACCATAAATTATAATGATTTGTGTACTGGTTGCCGTTGTGATACGTGAGCTAGCAACGTTTAAAAAAGTCATTTTAGTATAGTTGGGTTTTTGATATACTGTTTCTCTTGCTATTTCGGTTAGAGTCCGGGCTGTCTGGCTGGCAGTAGTGGTTGCGTTTATTAGTGCGCACATGAAAATATACTTAACCTTAAAGTCATTTATTAACGCGTAATTTTTTATCTTTTGCCTTTATAGATAGATCCATCAGACATATTTTTTTTATTGCAAGACGTTCTTTTCGTTGTTAAATAGGTGCCAATCGCAATTTATTATTTCAAAATAATTAAAATGTCATTGAAATAAGTGAAATTACATCAACATGTACGATTGACTCATTTTGAATATCGTTTAATAGATTTTCTATTGTGTCTGTGATTCCGGAGCCTGAGTTATTACGGGCAGCAAAATTCGAATCTGTCCACACTCCACAGTCATAAACAGGCCTCCACCTTTGGTGTATTACGTAGCAGTAGACTACAAGCCCACATATGAAAAAAATATGGGTCAAATGAACCACCACGGGACATATCTAGTACGAAAGAAGAGCAAAAAATAATAAGATTCATCACTATGCCGTCACTTGTAAGCTGTCCAACTGAGTGCAGATGAGAATTGAAAAGTACAGGTAGACTCGGTAAATTTTGGTCATATATTTTTGTACGGCATTCTTAACCATCGATAGATCCATTAAAAATAATAAGAAACCGCTCAGTGCCGTACAAAAATGTTGGTCCACCAAGTCGGAATTTTAATTTAATTTCCGAGAGTTACCGGGGGTAAATTTGGTCATTTGACCATGTACGGCATCTGTGTCATACTATTGCTATACTGCTTTTAATCCATTATTCCGCAACGCCGTACAAAAATCATGGGGACAAGGGGAAAAAATCGAGAGTTGCAATCCCCTCTCTTTCCCCACTCCAGGGGGTCATTTGACTAAGTACGGCTTCGGTTCCAAAACATTATCTAGCACTCAAAAGTACTATTAAAAGCAATGCCGTCAAAAAATAATTGTTCTTTTAAATGTATACCAATAATCATCTTAATTTCATCGAATTCTTGATATAAAGAGCTGTAAGGTCATTTGACCCTGTACGGGAACTTTTTTTTTAACATGATATTGTAAAATTCAATTGTTGTATAGTATTGCCGTTCAAAAGAAACCGTTCTAAAAAAAGTTATAGAGAAATGCAAAACCAGAAATTTTGTTAAAGTTTAAACATCGTAGATTAATGAAATATAATAGTTTTCTACACTTTATTCGTTGTTTTAAATAGTATTAACATAGATAAATTAGGAAAAAACGATGCCGTACATTTTTGTGCAGACCACATCTTTTAGGCTGATGAAAGCGACGAAAGCTACAATTTTAAGGGTGCTTTATGGCCATTTGATACAGTACGGCATTAACATATTTTTACCCAACTACGGCAAAGCAAAAGGAGGGTTATGGTTTTGACAGGTCATGTATGTATGTTCATCTATTCCCTCGTAACTTCTAAACTACTTATCAGAATTCGACAAATAACATATCATTAGAAGCATCTGAATTGTTCACTGGATAACCAGCGACCAGCTAGCTAAAGGCTATATGGGGTTTCACAAAATCTAATGTGGCGCCCTCTAGCGGACAAAACATACAGAGTAAAAAATAAAGTTAAGATAAATATGCCGTGTTTGGTATCATTTGAAAGCGCTTTACTTGTACATTTTGAATATGTATATAATACTAGCATTTGCTTGTGACTTTACCTGTATTCATGGGCTGATTGCATATAATTCACATCTTTTCGTTCATAGCTTTTTTATTAGTTCATCAATTTAACGGAGTCCATTCCACTTGACTCCGAATTTCCAAGGTGATAATTAACCACCTCGAGCTTCTTAATATTAATGTATATTTATATTTTATTATCAAAATATAAAGCAAACATGTCGTTATATGGATTTTTTCTTTTTCAGATTTTTCCCCTTTGAACCAACGAAAATGTACGGCACATGAAAAAATATTATCTATGCATAAAATACTTTTAAAATAAATTTATTTCGTGTTGTGTCAAATGACCCCCTGAAGTGGGGAAAGAGAGGGGATTACAAATCTCGATTTTTTCCCCTTGTCCCCATGATTTTTGTACGGCGTTGCGGAATAATGGATTAAAAGCAGTATAGCAATAGTATGACACAGATGCCGTACATGGTCAAATGACCAAATTTACCCCCGGTAACTCTCGGAAATTAAATTAAAATTCCGACTTGGTGGACCAACATTTTTGTACGGCACTGAGCGGTTTCTTATTATTTTTAATGGATCTATCGATGGTTAAGAATGCCGTACAAAAATATATGACCAAAATTTACCGAGTCTACCTGTACTTTTCAATTCTCATCTGCACTCAGTTGGACAGCTTACAAGTGACGGCATAGTGATGAATCTTATTATTTTTTGCTCTTCTTTCGTACTAGATATGTCCCGTGGTGGTTCATTTGACCCATATTTTTTTCATATGTGGGCTTGTAGTCTACAGTTGATTCTATTAAATTATAGAAAAATTCAAGTCAGCAAAAATTTATTAAAAATAAGTCTATTCACAATTATATACGTATATAACACGTTGCCGTTGTGGCAGTTTGACGACGAAGACGGTGGCTCCCCCACGCTCACGACGCTCCAGCCCCCGCCCGCGATGAGCCTCACGGGGCCACCGTCGCCGAATCTAAACGTAGTGCCCGTACAGCCGATGATTCAGGTTGGTTTGCGTACCCTCGTATGTTACGAACAGTCGCGTGGTCGTTTTACGTGAAAAAATTGAAAAAAAAACACAATAAAAAAATTGGACGGTAGTTGAAAAAAACAGTTTTTAGGCCGTAGTCAGATAGGTTCGTTAACAAAGAACAATTTTTTTAGGGAATTGTAGGATGTAAATATAGGAAAAAAGTAACAAAAAAAGTTTTTTTTAGTGGTAGATAGTAATTATTATAGAGCTCGTAAAAATAAACAATGTTGTAGGTAAATATCGCGTCCTACCTATGAGTATAGGTAATAGTGTTGTGATCTAAAGCGAATGTAATCACAGAAATAAGCTTATAACTTTGTACATCTCGTTATTAATAATACTGATCAAAGTGTCGCACTGCGAATGTCTATAAACATTTTGCAATTGATTCAAACATTATTAATTTTACATTTCATAATGCCAGACTTATTCATTGTATGCTAAGATATCATCATGAATATGAGATTAGAAAACGGACGAAAAGAAAATTGTAATACGAAAACGAATCTCGTATTATTCGATGGCCTAGATAGTGATATAGTCCAGGATCTATCGAAAACATCTGTCGAAAATAAAGCTACTCACGGAAAATTAGCTTGATAGTTGATAGTAATCACTTGCAAAAATGGGCGAAGGATCCTGGACTATAATTATCTTGATATTGAACGAAAAAAAATCAGTTACTAATAAATATATAAGAACCATCAAATCAACATATTTTATCCTTGTTACCTCTGTTAGCTACCACAATCGAGAGTTTCGTATAGGAAATTATTGGGCGTCTCATCAAAATAAAGCTACTCACGGGAAATTAGCTTGATACATGAATCATGTACAAAATTGGACGATGGATCCTGAACTAATAGGAAAAACGTATCTATGTATCTATCGTAATCGAAGTAGAACTCAATCGAATGTTCAAATTGGAAAATGTATTGAATTGAACAGAATATATAAATAAAATGTAAACTATCGAAGCGTACGAGGGTAACACATCAATGTTATGAAATATCGTCAAGTCCATGTTCAATTTTATTGCTCAGATGTTTTTAGTTAAGCTTTTTAAAGTTTAGTGAGTAGATAGTTTTGTCGGGTAATTTAGTATGTTGTTATATCGGAATGAATTTTGTTTTCATATTTTAAGTTTTCGATCTGTTGCTTTGATAGTAATTTTGTTCTGTTTTATTTTTGAAAATTTTCTCGGTCACGCAATGGAGAGTTTTTGTATACAATTTTTCATTTTTATTTGTCTTATTGTAAGACATACTTTTTCTTAATATGATAAGGTACTAAATGTTGTATTTTGGTAGTTATTATGCAATGTTTTATAAGTGGAAGGATATAAGCCGACTGGACTGAAATTATCCGTTTGAACAGGCATCATGGTCTATCTTTATGTTGCTTTTATCCAAAAGACACCATGCATGTCACATACGCTTACCTATATCTGTTATTCCATTTGATTTCTTCTTTGTAAACACAAGCCTTATTATCATACTGATATTTAAAAAAATAAGAAACAATTCCAAATCAGTATAAAATATATTAGAGTGTATTTACCCACATATAAATTTCATATTCCTCGGTGTGTTTGATATAGGTACTTTCAAATGTAAATCCAGTATAATAAAATGTTAATTTAAAAATAATGTGATACTTCATATTATTATACAATCAAATGCACTGACAGGGTGGATCAACGTTTATAAAAAAAGCTAGCTTATAAATTCATGGATCAAAACGGGGCACATTTTATATTGCAGACATTTTTTATTATTTGGTCCAAAACAAAAATATAATATTTTTTGGAAATAAAGATTATTGTATTATTGTAATTGTTACAAAATATATTAAATAAATGTTAATAAATAAGGCTAATTGTTTTCTGCAATTGTTTGACTCTATTTAATTTAAACAGCTTTTAGGTGTTTGCATGTTCAACTTACACGTTTAAATATTTAGCTCCTGGCAACATTGTTTTACAGCTGAAGTTTGAAATAAATCTCAATGGTTCATGTTCGCTTCTTATATCAGATGTAGTAGTTGTAATGCCTCCTCTACACTACTCGCGAAGTTGAACGAGGTTAGACGAATAGAATAATGTAGAGAGGCAGTTCGGCTTACTTTGTCCAACTTTACCTCGCCTCGGCCGACTTCCGTTTGCCGATCGAGTCAAAGGGCACGAAGTTACCCGAAGTGTGTTCTGAATATGAACGAATGCGCTCCTCGCGAAGTTGGATGAGTGTGAAGTGTAGCACCGCGGACTTCAGTCAACTTCGGCCGAGTACTTCGCCCAGGAACTTCGCGAGTAGTGTAGAGGAGGCATTACTATTATTGTTAAATGTCGTGAAACTTGTCTCTTGATGAACAAATACCTTCTTATTATCTAGTCTTAAACTTGTCTTTCGGATTCTAAAACGACGGATATTATTGCAGCCGAAGCCAGCAACTAAACCCGGTAGCTCGATAGCTGTGTTGCAAAATATACCACTGCACACGAAAATCAATGTGACCAAAGTCGGCAAAACCATGACGGTGAACAGCAAAGCCAATTTCACGAGGCCCGGTGGCCCGTCTGCGGCGTTGTCGACTGTTCTCACCGGCAAGTCGATGCTGAAGGATAAAGAGAAGAAGTCGACTTTGCAGTTCACTCAGCCCTTCGGTGATGACAAGATGACGGGAGATGATGATATCAATGACGTAGCCGCTATGGGTGGTGTTAACTTGGCTGAGGAAACGCAGCGGATCCTTGGATCCACGGAGTTGATTGGGACGCAGATCAGGTACCACTATTTTTTGAAATCATTCCCTATTTTGTTACTATAAAATATTATTTGTTCTTGCCTCCAAATTGCGGCAATAATTACCTTGCCCTCTTTCAGGTCGTGCAAAGATGAGTACCTAGTGCCGATGGGTCTGATGCAGAGCCGTGTCAAGTTGATCGCCAGCAAGCACGGGCTGGACGAGCCCAACGCGGAGGTGGCCGGGATCCTGAGCCACGCGGTCCACGAGCGGCTGAAGACCACCGTGGAGAAGCTGGCGGTCATCGCTCAGCATAGAAGCGATCTGCTCATCAAGGTATACGGGAAATGAGGTATAGTGGAGTAAGTTAGTAAATACAAATAGAAAGCGTTTATTTGCCACTATGTAGAAATAGAAATCTAAATAACAAGACACTATAGAAGTGCTACAATGTTATAATTAGTATGAAAACCACTGTCGCCAAATTCAACACATTTAAACCGATAGATAAACATTACACACAAGTAAACTATGCCTTTTATTGGACAGCTTCATTTTAGTGAAAACTAACTTTAAAAAAATAAATACAGCATTTTATTAAGTACCCTAACGCACGGTTTTACGGTTTATTTTCGAATAACATCCCCAGGTACATGAAATGATCTTTCTTTTTGCTCAGAAAAATACAAATTCGAAAAAATTCGGCTATTCTACAACAGAGGCCGTTAATTTTCAATAGATATAACTTTGAACCTAAACACATAGAAATAAGGTTGAAATTTGTGTTAAACGTGACAATAAGAACGGTCGACTGTGTTATTCATTGTTATTTAGATTACTATGGTGACATTCGGATTACTTGTAAATATTCTTTAATTTTAAGGAAAAACTGCATTATTTCTAAAAAAAAAATAATTACCGATGAAATATTATTTATTTATTAGTATAGCAGGATAAATTTCCGCAATGGGAAATGATGAAACACACTATGTTTACACACGCACGTCTCGAGAACAACTGAATAGCGATGAACGCACTGTGGCTTGGAAGTCACCTGAGTGGCGACAAGGTCACGCGTGCTTACGACTTCTACAGTCTTGACATGGCATTGAAGAAAGATTTCGTAAAGAGAAGAGTTTGGTTTTGAGTGAAATCTTTCAATCATTACAAAAAGAAACTGAAAAACCCCCTCTCAAATCATTATTATAACCCGCAACACATTTCAGACGGATTCCCGCTACGAAGTGACTGGTGACGTCAAGGGCCAACTGAAATTTCTGGAAGAGTTGGACCGCGTGGACAGGAAGAGGCGTGAGGACTCCGAGCGCGAAATACTGCTGCGTGCTGCCAAGTCGCGCTCCAAGAATGAGGACCCGGAGCAGGCGAAGCTGAAGGCCAAGGTTAGTGGAACTTTTGGGGCGATTTAAAAGATGACATGCAATACTGGAGTAAATTTAATGGTCTATCATGGTAGTTTGTGAACAAAGTACATGTGTACTGCCACTCTATACACTTAATGAGCCTTATAGGAAAAACATAAACGATTTTAATTATTATCGTTTTTCATTACTATGTTATCTCTTTTAGTTTTGTGAGATTGGAATTAGTCGTGTTTTGTCTTTCAAATGTAAAAAAACAGTGCTACGTGTTTGGCATAACTTATTAATATTACATTCCCCTATCACCAGGCCAAGGAAATGCAGCGTGCTGAATTAGAAGAACTGCGGCAGCGTGAAGCCAACCTCACAGCTCTGCAAGCCATCGGGCCAAGGAAGAAGGCCAGGATCGATGGTCCCGGTGGTGCGGACACTACTGTTTCTGGTAGTGGCAGCGCTAGCGGATATGTGAGTGTATTTTTTTTTATTGTTGATAGGGAAGCGCTTGACCACAATCTCGCCTGATGTTAAGCTAAGATGTGGTCTAAGATGGAACGCGCTTCCCTAGAAGGTAGGTGGAGTGTATTATTAAGTTATGATACATCTGCTGAATATCACTGGTTTTGCATGGAGTGGCAGATCTAATAGTATAAGATCCCACCGCAGGATTAGTGCGTTCATGGTTTTTTTTGCTAAAACCAAAATTTTATGTATCCTGCGGTGGGATCTTAGAGTATAATTTTGACATATTATGTTTACATATTTATTGTATTATTTCTTATTTATTTTTATGTATGCTGATTTGTATTTATAAACTCTTTTTGCTTGTTACTCTCTATGAGATGACAAAATATAAGAGGTGTACTTTCTAATATAGCACTTCTAGTATTTAATTTTACAAAATATATGTTTCAGACTACAAATAAGCATTCTTTAATTTCCAAAACAAGTGAACTAACAGATGTTTCCCATATTTAGCCCGGTCGCAGCCAGCTGGCTCTGCGTACTCGCCTGAAGCGCATCAACCTTCGCGACATGATCTATTTGTTGGAACAAGAAAAAGACACCGCTCACTCGACAATCCTGTTCAGGAGCTATCTTAAATAAATAATACACTTTGTAAATAAATATTTTTTTTGTAAATACCATTTGTACATAAATCAATTTTCTCAATTTTTTTTTGTATTTTACTCTGTGACGCAAGCATTTCTACACTGAAGAAGATTGTACTATGGAGTGAGTTACTTTTGATGAGTTCGGCTTTTGATTTGTGTGAGACTTGTGCCCATTATGGACTTATTTTTTTAGTGACTATTTTTTTTTGTGGATGTGGCACAAAATGTAAATATGTAAATATTATTTGTAATATAATTTCTAATGGAAAATAATTATGTTTATTTCTAAAAATGTTTTGTATATATGTATTTTGAAATATGAATTATTCAATTGTTTATAATTCAATTTTCACCAGCTTACTTTTTAAATGTAATGTCTGGCCTTATATTGTAAATTATTATATGATATATTATTAACGTTCTTTTTTTAGTATATTAAATGTAATCTGCTAGAACTTAACCAGAAAGATTCAGCGTTTCCGATAATTATAACGTGATTTGTTGACTGACTTCCGAAAAAGAAAAAAGGTTCTACGTTCGTCTGTGAAATTCTTTATGAATTGTATTATCTTCGATATGTAGTTTTATAGCACTTATAGCTACATATAAGTGTAATTAAGAACAAATGGGGTATTATAAATAATAAATAAATATGCTCAAATTATTTATGCCGTAGTTGGCACATTCAATATATGTCTCGTTGTAGTTATAAGTGTAACCATATTTTGTGTTTCAGTTTGTCCACTTTTAATTTACTTATGTGTTTGCTATATAGGATTTCGTATTTTATAAATATTGGTGTTATTTGACGTTTAAGTAAAATTTATTATTATAATTAAAATGATTGTGTAATTTTAATCTAAATAATATATTATGTTGTATAATCGAATTGATGATAGTAGTAAATGTGAATTAATGTGATTGTCTGCATCTATGTAACTTAACCCCGGTTTAATTCTGGTAGCAGTCTTCTTTGTTATTAATAAGACATTGATCATAATAATTGTTAATTGGAGTGTGTTGAAGTACCCTAAATTGAATTTGTTATTTAAGTTTTATTTAGAAAAAAAATTTAAGGTAAAAAAAGCATAGTTTTCTTTACAAAAATTATAAACAGACCAGATTGAATATAAAAGTGCAATTTTTATTATTATATTTTTTTTTATATGAAAAGGATTTGTCAATTTTAATGTTGTTTAAAATATTAACATTTTGTATAAATAAGAGAATAATTTATGTTAAAAGATGCATTTAAAGAACAAATTTTGCTTAATTATATAAGTTCATTGAAAATAGATTTCTTCTTTCTTCCGAACTTATGAACTGTGCTTTTGACAAGATTTATTTTTCACTCAGTGCATAATATAATGTATGTTTTTAATATATTTTACCATATAGAGCAGGCTCCAAGGAGATGTTCGTTTGCATAAATCGCGGACCTAAATCTGACTTCTGATATATATTGTATAGATCCCAGACATCCTATAAACAGATGTTGCCAACCAGTTTTGTGGTCCCCTTCCCCGCACCCCGGTAATTAAATATGGCATACAAAGAAAAAAATAAACATTTCCAAAACATGCCGCGTGGGGTATCAAATGAAAGAGCTTATTGAGTAGATCACGAATATATAGCATACTATAACATTTCTTACACTTTCTCTAAGATTTTTTAGAAAATTTACGAAAATGGTCCATTTTTGAGTTAACTTTAAACCACTATAGATTGAAAACTCATGAATATATTTTTTAAATTATTATTTTAAATAATTAACAATAGTCCATTGTTGACGATTCAATAGTTCGTACAGTGAAATAGTTGCATGGGGGAGTGGGGGAAGCATTCAAAGATGGCGAGTATATTTTCAAGTTTATGCCAGAAATAAAGGCCTAATACAAAAATATCGGTGTCAGGGCTTAGAATAATTATCTCTGCACTGTCGTTGTGTTTGACAGAATAAAAAATATGGCAGAACATTCTTGAATCAGCCTCTTAACTTCATCAGCCTCTTCTAAACTTGAAAATATACTCGCCATCTTTGAATGCTCCCCCCACTCCCCCATGCAACTATTTCACTGTACGAACTATTGAATCGTAAACAATGGACTATTGTTAATTATTTAAAATAATAATTTAAAAAATATATTCATGAGTTTTCAATCTATAGTGGTTTAAAGTTAACTCAAAAATGGACCATTTTCGTAAATTTTCTAAAAAATCTTAGAGAAAGTGTAAGAAATGTTATAGTATGCTATATATTCGTGATCTACTCAATAAGCTCTTTCATTTGATACCCCACGCGGCATGTTTTGGAAATTTTTATTTTTTTCTTTGTATGCCATATTTAATTACCGTTGTGGGGAGAAGGGGACCACAAAACTGGTTGGCAACATCTGTCTATAGGATGTCTGGGATCTATACAATATATATCAGAAGTCAGATTTAGGTCCGCTATTTTTGCAAACGAAACTCCACTGAGAGTCCGGTCTAATAGTGATTGTTATGTAATGCAATAAAAGTAAAGACTAGGCACCCAATCCGCTCACTAATTTTTATATTATTATAATTTTAAGATAAGCAAAGGATTTACTGTGTTAGTTGCATTCAGATTCAATTAGTTAATATTATTCTGTGTCTAAATAAATGATAATAAATCTGATTAAATGTGTAGATTTTTTACAGTTCGTTTTATTTTCATACTATACCGATATCAATTCCTGAACATTGATGTTCTGCGTTTTTACCTCTAGATAAATTTATTTTGATCCATCCTTATTAAAAAGTATATAAGATAAAAAAAATATTAAAGAAAAATTAGGTACCTACCTAAAGGCATGGTCGTATAAAAAAGACGGACGGAGTATCGCCTAAACATTGAGTGAAGCCTAGTAATGGCGGCGACACATCCATGCTCGGAGCAATTACGAGCATCCATGTGTGTGTGCCAGGTTGATTGCCAAATGCAATAAAATTACCCCACACTTTAGTATTTTTATTTTTCAATTTGTTATACTTTTTATGTGTACTCTAACTATTAGAACCTATGCATAAATACAATTACTATTTAGCTTTGACAAATCAACCACTGGACGCAAAACCAAAGGAAAATGTATGAGAACTTGTTCAACCAATATTGGGAGGAGGAGAGGAAATGTCTCCTTAAATATTATTTAAATAAATAAAATGTCAGTTTATAACCAAACAAAGAGGAAACATACTTCATACGATTTCAGTATACATGCACTTGAAATTTTCTAATTAACTGTCTTATAACAGACTAGCGACCCGCCCCGGCTTCGCACGGGTGCAATGCTGATACTAAATACACTACAGAAAAACTGTGAAAGTTGTATATAAAAACATAGCGGCCCGGCCGGCCGGTACCGCCGCAAACGCTACGTCCCGCAATTTTTAAATCTGTAATATCTTCGAAAATATTCACTTAAATCATACGGTGTAAAGGGCCATATAGATCTATATTAAATGAACAATGTATTCAAGGTATTTAATAATGCTGTATTGGTGAAAATCGCTTCGAAAATTAGCTATTATTTGTCGTAAAAAGTAAATGACAAAAAAATGTTATTGTGGGTTATCCATAAGAGATAGACATATACTATCGCGGACTTTTCTGTAGACCTTTTCAATGTGTATAATACTTGGTACATTATTTTGATAAAACTCGTAGGGTTCAGCCTGCGTTTGCAATATAAGCGGAAAAAATGTAATTTTTTACGACATCACATTAGAAACCTCAAAAATAACAGTACTTCTCCACTATTTAATGGATGTAATTATACATATAAACCTTCCTCTTGAATCACTCTATCTATTAAAAAAAACCGCATCAAAATCCGTTGCGTAGTTTCAAAGATTTAAGCGTACAAAGGGACATAGGGACATAGGGACAGGGAAAGCGACTTTGTTTTATACTATGTAGTGATGTCGTAGACAGTATTAAGGGGGCGCATAAAGCAAAATAACCAATCTTCTATTAGATGATACGTGTAATATGCAAGACCAAATCTAAAAAATAAAATATATATCAAACTAGATGATATGTTCAACGATTCTGTTTAATCAAAAACATAAAATATTAAAATTTACTCGATAAAAAAAAATCACCAAGTTAGCTCTAATTTTCACACTTTTACGTTTTCTACTTGACATGGTAATACTTATTATGATTTTTTTTTCATAAACAATTATATTAAAACATTTGCAAGATATTTGTCAGAGCATTTTGTGTAATTACTTTTAGTTTTGGTTTTATCTGCGATAAACCACTTTTGGCGCTCTTTTTTTCTCGAGATAAACGTTTGATTTTGTCACGATAATTACTTATTAAGATAGAAGCGAATGGTTTTTGCAATAGAAAACATTTAGGTTAGGTTAGGTTAGACTTTAATAAAGAACGCACTGTGGAACGCACGAGCCGAGCGAGCAAAGCGAGCGTGCCGCGGTAGCGGCCGGCGAATGCCAGAAGCGAATCGCTTTTTAAAAAAGGAACAATTATAATAACATAGGATATATAAATATATTTATGTAAACGATTTTAGACGCATTTTTTCCTCAATATAAGATATCCGCATTTTCCATAGTACTCGAACCTCTTCGTCGTAAATTATTTGCTATGTCTTTCTTCATATTGTAATAAAATGAACTATGAAGTTTTAAACTGCGAATAATTAAATTTTCGCCAGCGCGGCGGCCGCCATCTTATCACATAAACACAGCGCTTGCAGCGCCTCTACCAATAATTAATGTAACTATTTTACGATATGATCAAATAATTTTGATCATTTCATGAAAAAACCGCGCGTTTAGTGGGCCATATCGAGAAACGATTTCTTATCATTGATCTGCCCAAACCACAACATGATGTGGCCAATAGACATTCGAGCATTTCATGAAATGCGACCATTTCACGAAATGATCGATCATATCATGAAATGAGCAAATCTACGATATGACCACGACATATACATATATTTTTAAGATGTATCTACACTAATAATATTATAAAGAGGAAAACTTTGTTTGTTTGTTTGTTTGATTGTAATGAATAGGCTCATAAACTACTGGACCGATTTTAAAAATTCTTTCACCATTCGAAAGCTACATTATCCACGAGTAACATAGGCTAGGTTTTATCCCGGAAATCCCACGGGAACGGGAACTATGCGGGTTTTTCTTTGAAAACGCGGGCGAAGCCGCAGGCGGAAAGCTAGTTTTATATAAAAATAAAAATATTTGAATTTGTCGTTTTAATTCTAGGCCATTTAGGGTTAGGTTCTGTTTTAATGAAGAAAATAATTTAAACTGTTTTTGCATAAGATTTAAATGGGTTTAATACGTGTCCATTTTATTCTCAAAGTATCCTGCTATCGTAGAAAGAGGAAGCTAGTTTGTCTTTCTACGCCTGCTATTTAAAAAAAAATAATTGGGTTTATGTGGGTTTAAACGTCCATTTTATATTAAGGTATTATTTAAAACTGTGTTTAAAACATTTTTTATTAAATTTTAAGAATTGGCAACACTTGCGAAATAGTATTTCGATCCATGTATCCGATTTGTTTGGCATCAGAAAAAAAATAAAGTGACACGTCCACCCACCCTGTCAAACTTCCACGGTTTCACGGATACTGCATGACAAATTTTCATGTTTTAACTATTAAAAATGGTAAGGAAGGGTTTATATTAAAGTTAAAGTTTTAAATAAAAGGCGAATGTAATTTTTCAAGTGTCGACGAAATTTCAGCCACGTAGATAGTGATTTGTTGGAGTATGTCATCACTTGCATGTCGGCTTCCAGTGATTGTAACGAATTATATCTGTGTAATTGTTGTGTTGGTAGGTGTTTTAATTCTTTATATTATTATGTTTATGAAGCCGTTGCGCTTGGATATCAAGAGGAAGCTGACGGCGAGGTCTGATCGCGTCAAGTGCGTGGACCAGCATCCGACGGAACCCTGGCTGCTGTGCTCGCTATACAGCGGCGACGTCAACATATGGAACTATGAAACTCACACGCAAATCAAAAGATTCGAGGTAAGTAAATCTAGCTACATTTTGTGCACCCTCTCTTTATACACTTGATTGATTGTGTCATTCTGTAATAGTCGGCAATTAATGATGAAATTACCCTGCAATGTTGTAGACAATGAGCATAGTTACTCTTTTTGTACAAATAATTGATCATTAATATCAATATTTCAACTGAAAACTGTTACTAAATAATGATCACCTGTAAGATCCTGATAAAACTGTACTATTTCTTGTAAAGCCAATAAATTGTACTACTATGACATTTAGACAACTTTATTTCATCAATGATTTGGTTTGGAGATTGAGAATTGATGAAAAGTATAAAGTAGGTAGAATTAATCAATAGTTATATTTAAACATTCAGTGATAAGGTACAATTTTCAATTCTTGTTAAAGTAAGTTGCGTATATTTCATGTAATAACTAATCATTTTTCATTCCTATAAGAATTTTTGACCTATATTATTTCTACAAGAAAATGCTGGCTCTAAGTTCATATAATTATATCATAAATTCATCATTTGATTGGAATGAGTACTTCATTCTTATGATTCATTCTGTTAAATTTGTATTATTGTGTCTATCAAATGATCAAAAGTTAAGTTCTTGATCAATTTATAGATAGATATATTGTTTCAATCATTTATTTAGTTATTCCTTATCTAAGAGCGTATACGCACTATGCGGGTAGCCGTCCGGCTGACCGCAAGCACAATTATGTACGGAATATTCATTTCTATGTGCTGTCATTTGTATGTATGTCACTGTGCTGTCTGCGGTAGCCGCATCGCAGTGCATGCTGTCTGCGGTAGCCGCATCGCAGTGCGCATAAAAATGAATATTACGTACATAATTGTGCTTGCGGTCAGCCGGACGGCTACCCGCATAGTGCGTATACGCTCTAAGCTATGTCAGTTTGTCACATCACTCCATTGTCCATTATTTTATGTTTGGTATAAATAGGTTTAACAATTTTTAATGGTCAATAAAATTGTTTAGATTTATTTTTAACTGAGCACTTAACCAATTGAGGTTCCAACTTTTACAAGTAAGCAAATGCAACTATTCAGATATATTACAAGATGTTAAATTTATTTGCATGATGAGACCATCTGATGTTCAGTGTATTAATAACAAACTACATTTATAGATACAGATATTTTTACTTATAATGATATTTATTGAAAGGAATTCTCATTCAATTCATATGTCATGTAATAAGAGGTCTTCTAAGATTTTTTAATCAAATTATGAGTCCTTTTCTGGAGCTGCTGTTTTGTTGCAACAATTTTTATTACTTAGCAGATAGATTATCGTGAAGATATTGTGTCATTTTAATTTAATTACAGTATAGAGTTGGTATGGTGTTTATGAAAAGTCCAGAAAAATTTGGTAAAACATAAAATGAAAAAAAAAATCGATGGTGTTTACTTGAATATATTGTGTTAGATAAATTATTTTTTCCTAAAATATATTGTTAACAAAAGCTTTATTTGGTTCTTTACTGTAAACAATCATTTATTACTTAAAATTGTGGTGATCATGTACATAACATGTTTAATTTTAGCTATTTGACTTTCCGAAGCCCTTACACATTGCATAGTGGGATGAATTCATTTGTATGCAGACTGGTTATTTGCTCACACATATTGTACTGTAATTGTGTTGTGGACTGCAATTGTATTACCCCTCAGCTCTCAGTGTATGACAGGCTGCACATTCTTTTGTGTATATTTAACAAGTATTTGCAATGTGACTGTACAATTACATATTTTTTTAAAGAAGAATGTCTATATACTGGTGAGCAGTTAGTAATATAATCAACTGACTTCAAACCAGAAGGAAGTTCTTAATTAGACTGTATTTCTGTTTTTTATGGTTTCTTACCTCAGAACTTTTTACTGTGTGTATTTGGTAATGGTATGGTACATACGCAACCAATTTGTATGATTCACTATTGACAAGCTCAGCGTCAGTTTATTTTTATGATAAATGTGTTTTTTTTCTCCTCTTGCTGCATCATAGCAATCTGTTGATCACAACAAAAGCCACAGTTTAAAAAAAATATTTGTTATTTATTTATAAACAGGTATGCGACCTACCAGTGCGAGCCGCGAAGTTTGTGCCCAGGAAGAACTGGGTGATCACAGGCTCCGATGACATGCAGATACGTGTGTTCAACTACAACACACTGGAGCGCGTGCATGCGTTCGAAGCTCACTCAGACTATGTCAGGTGTATCGTCATACATCCCACACAGCCGTATATTCTGACCAGCAGTGGTAAGTCACTGTAGTGTTTATTATGTTTATTTTGTGTACAAAAGCACATGGGTTTGGTCTTCTGTCATATAACACTAAGACTGTATTGTTCTTGAGTTTTCTCTGGACCTCATACCCACCCATATTGCCCCTGTGGATCTAATAGTTTAACTCAAACTATAAAAATTTAGGTATACATTAGACATGTAATTTTATAATTTTTATATGTACTTAAATATTTATCACTTGACTTGTTATTACTTGGCATATTAAAAATATAATAATTATGTTTCATCTATATGGGTTACATTTATAAAACCAATGAATGAAATTTATAATTTGATAGTACGTAAAACTGTCCAAGTTATTTATTCTAGACATCATAATTATAATACTATCTGTTGTTAACATATAAAATTGCTCTGATGTAATCTGAAAAACAGACAAACAAATACACTCACATTAAAAATATTTATAAGGATAGTAAGTATTGGTGTAGGTCCATTCATATTTTGACAGCAACAAACGAGAACTTTTACTGGTGTTTTTATAAAAAATGTTGTGGGGTTTTATGAAACCACGGTAAAAGTGAAACTGTTCGAACGGTTCCGAACACTGCTTTGTGTAGCGCATGTCGCGTGACGGTCGGCTGCCGAGTAGGTATACCTACTCGCGATACACGCGACATGCGCTACACAGACCAAACAGTTTGAGACGATGTAATAAAAGTTTCACTTTAAAAATTTACAATGTGTACATCATTGTATCTAGATGACCTGTTGATCAAGCTGTGGAACTGGGATCGCAACTGGGCCTGCCAGCAGGTATTCGAGGGGCACACACACTATGTGATGCAGATTGTGGTCAACCCAAAGGACAACAACACGTTCGCGAGCGCCAGTCTCGATACTACAGTCAAGGTAATTGTTGATAGTGGAAGAAATAATGATTAGAGTTAGGTTTTTTTGCATATATGTATTTAATATGAGTTGGTATATTTCATGTCAAGATATAGACATATGACTGTGTGTATAAATTGCTCAGTCTTTTATTCTAGAAGTCATTCTTTACTCAATAGAAGATTCAGATTCTATGTCATACCTATTGGAGGTAATATAAAGATGTTTATATTATGAATTATGATAAACAAAAATTTTAAAACGATCTGGAAATAATAATAAAAAGTATGATTTATGCATTATTTATTTATAGTTATAATGAAAATCTATATCAGGACTACTAGAATATTACGAAACAATTTCAAAAAGTAACAAATTAGTAAAATTTTAAAGGAAACACGGAACAATACACAAACCTCTTTAGTATCAATATGTTCCCGTTTAAACTGTCCATAAACACAACCCCTATATCCTCCCAACTTACCAGGTATGGCAACTGGGTGCGTCCGTATCGAACTTCACACTAGAAGGGCACGAGAAGGGTGTGAACTGCGTGGACTACTACCACGGTGGTGATAAGCCGTACCTTATCAGTGGCGCTGATGACCGCCTCGTCAAGATTTGGGACTACCAGAATAAGACCTGCGTACAGACTTTGGAAGGTAAATAATAGCGTTAATCCATACTAATATTATAAATGCGAAAGTAACTCTGTCTGTCTGTCTGTTACTCAATCACGCCTTAACTATTGAACCAATTTGAATGAAATTTGTTATAGAGATATTTTGATACCCGAGAAAGGACATAGGCTACTTTTTATCCCGGGAAATAGGATAGGTTTTATCCCGGAAATCTCAGGGGAACGGGAACTATGCGGGTTTTTCTTTGACTGCGCGGGCGAAGCTGCGGGTGGAAAGCTAGTGTGGAAATATGTTGTGCAGTTTTTTGGTGTTTATGGTTGGTTGGTTTAAGGTGATGTAGGAACACAATAGATAGGGTAGAAGATTTGATTGACTGATAAGTTAGAATTATTAGATTAGTTTGTAGTTAAAAAAATTCATGTGGAATAGAGTGTATCAATTATTTCATTTGCATGTTGTTTAAATGTCTAATAAATTCAGCTGTTGTTCATGGTATTGCACACATCTTGATCATCATTATTTCTTTCCATTTTTAGTAGTTTACAACAGCATGTCATGTTAATTTGGAACATAGTCCATACAATCTATACATCCATACTAATATTATAAATGCGAAAGTAACTCTGTCTGTCTGTCTGTTACTCAATCAAGCCTTAACTACTGAACCAATTTGCATGAAATTTGGTATATAGACATTTTGATACCCGAGAAATGACATAGGATAAGTTTTATCCCGGAAATCCTACGGGAACGGGTTTTTCTTTGAAAACGCGGGCGAAGCCGCGGGCGAAGCCGCGGGCGAAGCCGCGGGCGGAAAGCTAGTATACAATATTTTTTTATGATTATTTATGTACTAATCTTTATTTATTCTTCATCGTTTCTACTATTTTACCTGTTTCTTTCGAACAGAATTTACTAGTGACTATTATAAATAATTAAGTAACTATTGACTATTATTATAATTAAGTAACTAGTGACTATTATAAATAATTTTTCAAATTATTGTATCTGTTCAGGTCACGCACAAAACGTGTCAGCGGTGTCCTTCCACCCTGAGCTGCCGATCCTGCTCACGGGCTCTGAGGATGGCACGGTCCGCATTTGGCACGCGGGAACTTACCGGCTTGAGTTCTCACTCAACTATGGCTTCGAGAGAGTGTGGACTATATCCTCACTGCACGGATCGAATAATGTCGCTATTGGGTATGTATTGTTTGGTCTTTTTGCGAAAATTCTATTTGTAGGCACTTCATCTAGAGATTGTTGAGAGTCAAGTGTGAAACACGAGATTTGCATAAGTTTTATGTTTCCTTTTAGTTATTTATGAAAAATAAATGTAACATAAAAAAGTATTAATTATTCCAATGAATACATGAGGATTGTAGAGCTTGTTGTGATATTAAAAAAAAAACTTAAAACTATGATTTATTAAAATAATTAAGTAGAAATATTTATGCATAAGATTATGAAGTTGTAACTAATATTTGTTACCTTTTCAGTTATGACGAGGGAACCATCATGATCAAAGTGGGCAGGGAGGAGCCGGCGATTTCTATGGACGTCAACGGTGGAAAGATCATTTGGGCTAAACATTCTGAGATGCAACAAGTCAACCTGAAAGCCCTGCCAGAAGGTAAACGACATTTCTTTAAAAAACTTCATCAGTGCAAATAATTAGTACTTTTATTTTTATAATAAGTACATAATATGCTATGGTTCAACTTATTATCGTATTAAATTCATGAAGTACCATGGTATCTGCTGATTTTACTATAAGTTCGTAAAAAAATAATAGTAAATTACATTTTATTCAACTTTCATCAGCCCGTTCTTGCCTCCCACTAAACAACTCTTGTATTATAACATTAAAAATAATATAAATCATTATGATTATTCACAGGCACAGAAATAAAGGACGGCGAACGTGTACCAGTAGTAGCAAAGGACATGGGCTCTTGCGAGATATACCCGCAAACTATCGCGCACAATCCTAACGGTAGATTCGTGGTCGTGTGTGGAGATGGGGAGTATATAATATACACGGCTATGGCGCTAAGGAACAAGGCGTTTGGCACTGCGCAGGAGTTTGTATGGGCGCTTGATAGCTCAGAGTACGCGACTCTGGAGAATTCCAGTACGATACGCGTGTTCAAGAACTTTAAAGAGCGGAAGAGTTTTAAGCCCGAGTATGGCGCGCAAGGTGGGTGTTTGTGTTTATAGAGTAGTTTTTTTATAATATAGTTGCCTTTAATTTTTACATGATATGGATGATAAAAAGAAGTTATAGAAATAATAATAAGTTGTAGTAATTAAATGAAGTGGTGGTATCATAGGAAATAGAGGAGCTTTTTATTATCAGAATATTTTGGTAATAATACAAAAAGATTCCGACAAATTTATAACCTCCTCCTTTTTTTGAAGTCGGTTAAAAGACGATGTGAATAGTATCAAAACACGATAATAAAATTAATATCAATAATGTCAAAAACCCATATAAATAGCAGAAAAAGTTAGTATTATGTACAAAAATGCAATTTAAATGATGTATTTCAGGTATATTCGGTGGTTTCATGCTGGGCGTGAAGTCGATCAGCGGCATGGCATTCTCATTCTACGATTGGGAGCGTCTCGAACTTATTAGAAGGTATTCATTTATTTTTTAATTATTTTATTATCTGTAACCAGCTTCTTAGTACATACAAAAATTGTTTGAATAGATTTTAATATTATGTGTTTTGCAAAATTATGCTTTGTTTCTTTTTGTGCTGGGTTTATTTTTGTTTGATTCTGTGTTTTAAGATAAGTAATGTATTTGGCGATTGTAATGACACATGTTCGGAAGCGTTATCTGTAGATAAGTATCAATTTTGTTAATGTTTTTGATTAACACAGCGGCGTGCGGCGGTTCCTTTGATTAGTTAAATTATGCAAGTTAGACCGGGAGATACTGACACAAAATTTCGAGTCATTTGTAACAGGATGGCGGTTCTACAGGGGTCTTAGTACGCAATGACAAAAAGAAAAACGATGGTGTGAACGCTGGTACCGGCGGCTTAGTCGCGTGGGCGTTAGTCGAACTCGCCGGAAAAATAGCGAAGTCAAACGATTTGTAACACAAAAATTTTAGAATTTACCGATAGCCCATAAAAAAGAAGTAGGCGGTAGTGTCATGCCATACTTTTCCGGTGTGACTTACAGCCCGCCATACCGACGCGAATGTATTGATTTAAAAAAAACAATTCAACCATTTGTACCAGGCTAACTTTTGCACAGGTAACCATCGTCGTGCAGCCATTTACGAAAATCGCCATGCCATACTTTTCGGACGATTCCAAATGGTCGCCATACCGCCGAAAATCTGCAAATTTTTTTTTTCGCCGAACCATTTGTAACACCCTAAATTTTTTTTTCAACAACTCCTGAATGATTATAAATAGAAGTGTGGTAATGCCATACCTGTGGGAGGTGGCGAATGTGTATAAGATTTTTTTTTATTGTATGATTTTATTCGTATTTTGAACGATTTGTAACAGTATGGCATTAATCTTTCCTATAAGTTTGAGGTTCAACAAATATAAATACAAAATTTCAAAGATCTAGGTGGTAGAAATCTTCACTTCTATAAATTAATAATAAATTTATTTATGAAGTATGGCAGCACTTTTTCCCCCTAATAGAAGTATGGCAAATATAATAATGGTCATATTTTATCAAATACTCTCCAAAAATCCCAATGCAATACTGGTACAAAAAGTTTGGCGAAAAAAAAAAATTTTTGCAGATTTTCAGCGGTATGGCGACCATTTGGAATCATCCGAAAAGTATGGTATGGTGATTTTCGTAAATGTCTACACGACGATGGTTATCTGTGCAAAAGTTAGCCTGGTACAAATGGTTGAATTGTTTTTTTTTAAATCAACACATTTGCGTCGGTATGGCGGGCTGTAAGTCACACCGGAAAAGTATGGCAAGACACTACCGCCTACTTCTTTTTTATGGGCTATCGGTAAATTCTAAAATTTTTGTGTTACAAATCGTTTGACTTTCGCTATTTTTACGACGAGTTCGACTAACGCCCACGCGACTTAGCCGCCGGTACCAGTGTTCACACCATCGTTTTTCTTTTTGTCATTGCGTACTAAGACCCCTGTAGAACCGCCATCCTGTTACAAATGACTCGAAATTTTGTGTCAGTATCTCCCGGTCTAAGTGTCAGATAGTGCGTTATAATATTAAGTGTGCAGTACTCAAGTATATTACGCAAAGGCTTTGAAATGAATCTACAAATGTAGCTGTAGTTTGTATGTCACAGAAGATAAACCACCTATTAAATTTAAGAAAATACTGATGCGTGAAAGATGCAAATTTCACTATTTGGATGATATTTTAATAATGCGATAGTTTACTTAGCTTATAAGTTTACTGCATTGCAATTTACAAAATTTTTATATGAGAACTTTTATGCTAAACAATTAAGTACCATATCTATAAATATAACTTGCGTTGCAATTTGTATATTATTTTATGTTAAAAATATAAACATCAAGTTTAATTAAAATCGGGTTCAAAGAATTGGATAATTTAATCTTATATTCTATTGGGACACCCTAATCACCAAGTAATTTGAAACTTTAAGTATTATCCTCAGATATGCCTAACATACATAAAAAATTTCATAAAATTCGGTCAACCAATTTCAGATGAGTTTATTTACAAACATTGAAACAGTTTAGTTTTGAGTTTCATCAAAATCTGTTTATTATTTGATTAAATTAAGGCATCTATAATAATATGAAGAAATCCTTACTATCTATAAATGCGAAAGTGCGTTTTTTAATGATTGCTTATCTATCTTTTATGTCACAACGGAGCAATTTAAAATATGTTTTTTTGGATCTGGATATAGTTAGAGATCTATAAGGCGAAGCTGCGGGCATAAAGCTAGCATAAAATAAATTATATTGAACCCCCAATCTTAAACATATATGTTGAAGTTTAGAATTTTAGAGCTGTGCAATATTATCAAGATGTTATGCAATACTATGAAATAATTGAAATTGTATTAATAGCCTGCTTCGCGAATATATTTTTTCCTGAGAAAAGCAAATCATACCGAATGCGAATTTTATGCTTTGGTTTTATTATATTATGTACTGTTCTATCTAATGCATTTATGGTTTCAATAATGAAATATTGAAAATTGTCTGTTTTAAAATGCTGAATAGTGTTGTTTGATTCAACACGATAAGCAACTACTAGTTTGAATTGAAGTATTTGCAACAGGCGAACTTTTGTAATTATTGAAAACTACTGAATATTAAAAAGCTGAATAAAGTTGTTTGTTTCAACACGATAATCTAGTAGCTACTAGTTTTAATTGAAGTATCAGACGAGAGACGAAGTTGCGTGGCTCAGCTAGTTTAGTAATTCAAAAACTACTGAATCTATATGTATAAATTTAAAGCTAACCAGCTTATATTGCTCGCATTATGCAAGCGAAATCACTCCTTTATACATTTTTATTCAATTCACTATTTAAAACTACTGATCAGATTTGGGTGAAAATAAAGGTGCTTAGCTGTTTAATGCGTGGAAGTTAAATAAAGCTGCTGCTGGGTTCGATTCCCAATTAACACTAAAAAATTGGGAGACAAATTATTATTGACTGCTTTTTGTGCGAATGAAAGAATATGGATAAAAAGCTGGATTAAATATCTATTATTATCGATCCCATCTATTGCACAGCAAATTGTGTTATTTATTTTTATGCTGTCTATGCTTAAAAGCGATTTGTAGTTTAGTCACATGTCCGAGGAATCTATACTTAATAATATAAAGCTGAAGAGTCTGTTTGTTTGAACAAGCTCAGGAACTACTGGATCAATTTTTAAAATTCTACCACTGTTAGAATAACGTGGTCTCATTTATACCACAGGCGAAGCTGGGGTGGATCGCTGTTATTGAACAGTTAATATTAATTATAAAAAATGCATATACCCACGGCAATGTGATTGCTTTTTGTGGTACAATGAAAGTAGATTTTGCGAATGGCCTAGTTGCGAATTATAACTTCGATTTTTTTGGTTAAATGAACATAATAACGCGAATTGAAATTGGTAGAACATTTCATGTATAATTACTTATTTATTCACGATCAATTTGTTGATCTTTCGTGCGAAAACCACTGAACGATTTTTAATGATACTTGGCAGTGATATGACAACTTGCTCATGTACCAGAATAAAAGACAAGCTATAGCGTATGTCCTTACTATATCTAGACACTAGAGGGTTTGTACGCGAATGAAACCACGCGGCATTGCTAGTAAAAATATTGAAGTTGGAAATACATCTTATGGTTTGTGGTAAATTTACCATCCGGCGAAAAGAAGGCTTGCTTGCCCGATCTCTATACTAATATTGTAAAGCTGAAGAGTTTGTTTGTTTGAACGCGCTAATCTCAGGAACTACTGGTCCAATTTGAAAATTTCTTTCGGTGTTAGATAGCATATTTATCGAGGAAGGCTATAGGCTATATATAATGGCGCTAAGACCAACATGAACGGAGCAATGCGGATGAAACCGCGCGGCACAGCTAGTTTAAAATAGAATTGTGATATTTATGACAATTTACATTTAGATGTGCAAACAAACTAACAAATAAATTTACGCAAAATGCAGTGCGAAATGAATGAAAATGAAAGCGCTATTATTTATATTTGTATTGCTAATGTGTAACTGGTAAATGCAAACTGTCATAAGGATTGCGAAGTAACTATTTCTATTAGGCTATGTAAAAATAACATAAAGCAACGAATATTTTTTCTATCCATTTTAACGGTTCCACAATGTGACATCTCATATCATATATTGATAATTGCCGCCAGGATAGAGATCCAGCCGCGCCACGTGTACTGGTCAGAGAACGGCAACCTTGTGTGCCTCGCGACCGACGAGTCGTACTACATACTGAGCTACAACGCAGCGGTCGTCAACCTTGCGAGGGAGACCAACAGTAATATTACGGAAGACGGGGTTGAGGACGCCTTTGATGTGAGTTCTGGTCTTGTTATGATAATTGCTAAGCGACGAATGAGTTTACTACATACTGAGCTACAACGCAGCGGTCGTCAACCTTATGAGGGAGACACAAAGCATTATCACCGAAGACAGGGTTGAGGACGCCTTTTATGTGAGTGCTGGTCCATAGTATTGCTATTTTAGTCCACAAGCAACCGATGATTCTATATGAACTTCAAAGCAGCGGCTGTCAACCTTATTTAAAAGGTTAAAGTATCTCTTATCTACTTTCCCAGACTGTGTGAGACAAGAGTGATGATTGAAATAAATAATTAAGGAACATATTAACCACGTCTTATAAAAAATGTCAAAGTAAAATCGGTCGTCGAGATTTTTTTGGGATGGTAGGGGGCAGGATATTCTCATAGGATATTCTAATATTCTCAAGTTAACTCATAATCAATAATTTCACTATTGTACTGACTGGTTGGCTTGGTTTGTACCCTACCTTCCAAGCCAGAGGTCGTGGGTTCGATTCCCACCTAGAGCAAATATTTGTGTGATGAATATTGCTCTGTGAGTATTAATTATCTATATGTATAAGTATTTATTTAAAAATATATATGTATATTTATCAGCCATTTGGATTCCAGAACAAAAGCGAAAGCTGATGAAAAAATGTCCTGAAATATTTATTTATTTTCCCTTCACAGGTGGTAGGAGAAGTGAATGAAATAGTCAAGACCGGTCTGTGGGTCGGTGACTGTTTCATCTACACGAACTCGTTGAACAGGATAAACTACTATGTGGGTGGTGAAATCGTCACCATATCGCATCTCGACCACACTATGTATATACTGGGATACGTGTCGAAGGAGAATAGGTAATTGTTGTGCTGATATTTAAAATATAGTGCTCTATTTAGCTCTATAGATAATATTTTCAATTCACAGAATACCAATAATAAAGAAAGAAAGCAAATACATTTAGTTTTATGACGCGTAAGAGATGCAAACTTAAAAGTTAGAGTGATCAGATAAAATAGAATAAACTTTGCGCAGTAGAGTATCCCTGAAAAAAAAAGACGTGTGGCACTCGGGGACTGCCGCGGTAAAGCTATTGCATGCTATGCCTTCAAGCCACACCTCCGCGCCCGTCGGAGTGAGGAGCGTGATGTTTTTTCGTTACGAAATTTCTGGATTCGGTCCCCGCGCTCAAGGCCCGCGATAGAAGCTATGCAATAGCTTAAAATGAAAACAATAAATTTTTGCAGTAGTCATAAACACAGTACAAATTTTCATGTTAATTAACAAGTAATATGCACCTATACTCATATTATAAATATTTAAGTTTTTGAAAATGTATGGCTGTACTGAATGGATTTTGATGATACTTATCTTTCTGTAGATGATTTAGCTTACGTAAGCTAAAGTGTTACTCTGGTACGTACCAGAGTAACACTTTACGTATAAGAATAATCCTGTATTCCATCGCGTGTGCACTGCAAAGTACTGCTAGTATATCGATAAATACAATTCAATTTCAAAAGTACCTTTTGCATCAGATTCTTTACTCTATTCCAGGTTATACCTAAACGACAAGGAGCTGAACATAGTGTCGTATTCACTCCTCCTCCCCGTGCTGGTATATCAAACGGCAGTGATGCGACGTGACTTTGAAACCGCGGACCGCATCTTGCCTACTATACCGCAGGACCATCGTACTCGTGTAGCACACTTTTTGGAGAAACAGGTGCGTTTTGGTGGTTTTTTTGATGGGATATAAATTATATGGGGTCCTTTTTTCCAAGACACTCTATTTTATGGTATAAGTTCATTGTTAGGTGCAGGGATGTTGTGTTTGTTAGTGAGATATATCTTAAAACTGAATAAGTACCATGCACATACACGGTACCATGCCATAAAATCAGACTATTGATTTGATTGTCTAGTATTTATTACTACAAAATTATTCATTGTTGAAAATTTATTACAGTGCCATTATTAAATCAATATAAAGTCAACAAAATGGACTCTTGCCGGGTCTTTTCAGTGAACTACTTCCGAACCGGTATTAAAAAACTGTATGACAACTCAAGAATACCTCTCGATTCTAGACAAAGTCTTATAGAAGAAATAAATGTTCTGAATTGGAGAAATGAAGTACATTATAAATATTTTTGTACAACAAATGCTTACCTATATTATGAACAAACTAACACACACTCTTTCGAACGCAGGGCTTCAAGCAGCAAGCCTTAGCAGTATCCACTGAACCGGAGCACAAATTCGAGCTAGCGTTGTCTCTGGGCGAATTGCAGCGAGCGAAACAGCTTGCTGAGGAAGCTGCCATTAGTGAGGGAGCTCCTTCGGGCACTTCTGCTGCGAGGTAATAACATTTACATAATATAACATTTATTACCAATATTCACATTTCCTTTTCCCTAATCACTATAATTTGAAGGCAGTGTTGCTAACAGTATATGGAACTCAGGTATTGACATTACAAGTAGGGCAGGCGAGCTTAGCATATACTATTAGCTATGTATGTATGCAACACTATTTTTATACGCTTTATATTAGCTTCACCTGTATTTATTTACGTAAATATAATACGTAGTAATGTGATGGTTATTGTTCAATTAAAAACATTCTATTGTTATGCTTATGACAATGAGGACACAGTTTGGCGTTTTAGTTTGAAGTAACTAAGGCCGTATTTGATCGTACCAAATGACAATTAATCATCCTTTTTAATCATATTTGGAATGTGTAAGGGCTGAAAAATATTATAAATTATACTAAAATTAGCTTTCCGCCCGCGGCTTCGCCCGCGCAGTTAAAGAAAAACACACATAGTTCCCGTTCCCGTGGGATTTCCGGGATAAAACCTATCCTATGTCCCGGGGTAAAGAGTAGCCTATGTCCTTTTTCGGGTATCAAAATAACTCTATACCAAATTTCATGCAAATTGGTTCAGTAGTTAAGGCGTGATTGAGTAACAGACAGACAGACGGAGTTACTTTCGCATTTATAATATTAAACTAAAATAAATAAATAATGATATTTCCACAGATGGTCCCGTCTCGGCGCTGCTGCAGCTGCGGCCGCTGACACCGAGCTGACGAAGACCTGTTACCAGAACGCCAAGGACTACAGCGCACTGCTGTTGTTCGCTGTTAGCACAGGTGATTATTGGTTAATTTTATAATTAATCGATTACTATGTCATGATGTTTAAAGAATCGGTGGTAAATGTTAAAATATGTAATGACGTTTCAAAAGTACTTCTAGAGGAAGTCTAATTGAATAAATAAATGTTTGAGTTTAATATAACTAAAGTATTTACCCTTTATTACTTAACCTTTATTACTTAAAGGGTAAATACTATTACATACTGTAACATCTATAAGTAAATACTTAAAGAGTAAATACTATTATATACTGTAACATCTATAACTATTTTGATTTGTGCACTGCAAGGACATCATCGGCTCATGTTTTATTGAGCAGACTTTCATTGGCCCTTTATCGAATATGAATGTGTAATTCTACGTTTTATATTAATAAATGTATATTTTCTGTCTGTAAACATGTACCAAAATTATATTTATAAAAAACTAGAGGTCCGCCCCGGCTTCGCCCGTGGTACATATTTCGCAATAAAAGGTAGCCTATGTCCTTTCTCGGGTATCAAAATATCTCCATACCAAATTTCATGCAAATTGGTTCAGTAGTTTAGGCGTGATTGAGTAACAGACAGACAGACAGAGTTACTTTCGCATTTATAATATTAGTATGGATTGGTTAAATGTGTAAAGTCGGTTTACTGACGATAGTTGAACGTGACAACGTCCGATTGTACTTCTTTGTCGCTCGTTCCGCGCTCTCGCTTGCACTTCAAGCCTTACATGGAAAGCCTCAGAGCGAGGTAACGCCGCCGAGTTTTTTCGTGCAGCCGGCTCTATCGAATTATAAGACGTTGTCACGTCAAAAGTTAGTTTTATTAATTTAATAACTCAATTACGAATCAATCTTTTACATCAATTCCTTACCTTCCAACAGGTGATAAAGCGCTACTCGAAGATGTAGCCCGCATGTCCGCTGAAGAGGGGGAAGATAACATCGCGTTTGTAGCTCACTTCACACTGAACGAGCTAGACGAGTGTCTGCAGCTGCTCATCAAGCGGAACAAGCTGCCCGAAGCCGCTTTCTTTGCCAGGTTAGTTAAAACAAAAAGACGGGTTGCACTCCGGGAGTTCCGGCAGAAGTGAAAACTTGATTATTAACGTTGAGCATGTTTGATATCCATCCGTCTTACGCTTTTTCGATCAGGTCACGTGTCCTGACGCGAGTTTAAGATTTTATACCCAACGCCGCTAAAGAAGTTTTCACTTCAAAAACAAAGTGTTATGTATGATGGGTTGTATAATAGAAAAAACTTAATCTCTTGCATGTAATAAAACGTAACAAGTAACAAAAAGAATTGTATAGAATGTGTAAATCAAAGATGTCTTCCCGGATAACAGTGTTGCCAGGTGGCGCTATAGGTACCACAGATTATCAATGTCCAATTTATGGCGCCAACACAAAGACTAGTTAATCTATCCCTGGATAGACATTAGGTACAGTGCCACAAACTTAACAGACCCGGTGACAAAAACTGGAACTACAAAAACTACGAACTAAAATCGACATCAGCGACACCGTCACCGGGTCAGTTAAGTTTGTGGTACTATACGCCAGTAATTGCAGCTACTTTCTACTTGCCTGAAACCCGGTATAGTTTAAAAATATTGCTCATTGTGATGTTAGATTAGGATATTATGAAGTACACAACATTGAATTAATGTTATAACGCCTAGAGTTTTAGTCCTGAATTAAGACATGCTTTTTTGAAATAGAACTTTAGAAGATCTTTTAAAAGTTGCCCGGAAACTGTATAATACTGGCAAAATTTATGAAATCATACACAAACACACTCAAATAGTAATTTTCTAACCAGTGATTTTGTCGCAAATGTATTATAACAATGTATTTGTCGCAGATCATACATTCCATCAAAAGTGAACGAAGTAGTGTTGCTGTGGCGCGAGTCGGTGAGCGCGACCAACAAGAAGTCGGGACAGTCGCTCGCCGACCCGATCAACTATGAGAATCTGTTCCCGGAGTATATGGTAAATAATATTCATAATAAATAATTTAATAAATCATTTCAGTAATACTTTACGATATCTTGACGCTTAACGATTTATTTTTTATTATTTTGATGAAAGTCATCTAGAACTGTGCAATTAATGTTTATCGCTTTAAATTATGAACCTGATGTAACTCTTATAGAAATAGCCATTTATTTATAATGCCCTACTGTACAAAAACTTAAATTTATACAGTACTAGGTTTCCGCCCGCGGCTTCGCCCGCGTAGTCAAAGAAAAACCCGCATAGTTCCCGTTCCCGTAGGATTTCCGGGATTTCATCATTTTCCCGGGATAAAAAGTAGCCTATGTCCTTTCTCGGGTATCAAAATATCACCATACCAAATTTCATGAAAATTGGTTCAGTAGTTTAGGCGTGATTGAGTAACAGACAGACAGACAGAGTTACTTTCGCATTTATAATATTACTATGGATAATTAAATACTAATAAATTTGCACAAAAGCGCAGCCTTACCGCTATACAGTAGTCTCTATCCCTGATATATTTCTCTCTAATTATTTCGCAATTCAACCTATGGTCAGACAAATTAAATTGCTCCAATGGAATGTGAAATGCTGAAGTTACTTCGTGTCAAAAACTTTTATTTTACTTACTAGCGGTCCGCCCCTGGTACATATTTACGTTTTCTCTACATAAGAACCATCCTCGTACTTCAAGGAATATAATAAAAAAAGAATTATCGAAATCGGTTCAGCCGTTCTCAAGTTATGCGCAACACATTTTGGGATTCATTTTTATATTACTTATAACAACATCTTATAAGTTATGAGTCATAACATATTATTATTTTTTATTAAGTTACTGAATATTTATATCGCGAACAACTTAACAGCATTCCTTGATTTTCACACTAATAACTATTCTCCCCCAGGAATCCCTGGAACTGGAGCGGTTCCAACAACAGATCGGCTTCACCCACCACGCGCAACTACAACACTTGCCGGAGAACTGCAAGCAGAGCAATATTGAGCGGGACTTAGCGGCTGAGATGCAGCAGCTGCAAGAGCGGGGATTGTATAAACCCGTGCCCCTCGTGGATATGTGAGTTTTAATAGTTATAGTAGAGCCATTTTAATAGGCAACATTTGACAGTTCAACAAAATTCAACAACGTAACCTAGTAACGACGACATAGAATAACATGATATTTCTTTTTGTTAGATCTGCACATTTGCTTAACTTTTTTCAATAACGATTACATATTTATAATAATAATGACCGATACAAGTAATTTTAAGATTTCATTTTACTGATGAACCATTCTAAACATAATAAACAATTTCTGAATTGAAGAACCCGACGTCGCTACAATTTTGTGTCAATAAACCTTTTTTCTTTTTAAATACCAGAGATGTTACTCTAAAAATCGAGATCTGACATCTAGAATCGAATGCATTGATTACTTGTGAACAAAAAACATCATAAATTAATAAATTCGATTTACAAATGTTTCAAATCCGTATCGATTAATTCACTTTAATCGATGTTTTTAAGCAGGTTACCTCTCTTCGAAGATAAAATTGATAGACGTCAAATGTTGCCTATTAAATTGGCTCGACTATAGTAGTAGTTAGTAGAGTTTTAATAGATTTAGGGCCGATTTTTCAATTCTTGAATAATGTACTACCATTTTAAAACGTATTCTAATTGCCCGTATTTGACAGTTTACGTGACATTTTAATATTATTGTGTAGTACTTTATTGGACGGATAAGTTTTATCCAAGCATTGAAAAATCGGCCCTTAATAGATCCTATTACAGCGTTAAGTAGATGGAAGATGAAAATCCATGGAGGGTTGTCGCGTAAGAACCACGGGACGGGGTATGATATATTATGTAGTTAGATATAAGTTTCATATGATGTAAAATTAAATTGTAATATTGACAGGATTTTAAAAGAGCAACTATGGAGTTTCTTGCCGGTTCTTCTCCATAGATACTGCTTTCCGAATCGGCGGTAAATGTTAAAATATGTTTTGACGATACGAAAGTCAAATATCACCAATTTGTAAATAATCTTATATCTCGCTGCGTAGATTTTCCAGTTGTAATGAATGGATTGCTTTTAAGCGGGTCTGAGACTGAAATATTTATATTTCTCAATTGACACTGTGTAAACTTTCAAATTACAAAAACATTTGTACATGCACGGATCAGTTGAATTTTAAGAATAAAAGTTTGTAGTTAGAATAACTCCGTAAGAATAACTTACATGATATTTCCATCCACAGCCAATCAGCAGACGCCGATGGCAGTACAGACACGGCTGAGCCGAAAGTGATGAATCAAAAACGCAAAGAGTCGTTCGACATCATGGAGGAGATTGAGCGGGAGATAGACGACATCGTGCTGGACGATGTGGGAGATGAACCGGATAATTTGGTGAGTTACCCACTGTCGAAAGGGGGGGTTAGGTTTTTGGAAACGGTCCACTAGGAAAGTTTTTGAAGTGAAAACTTCCTTAGCGGCGTTGGGTATAAAATCTTAAACTCGCGTCAGGACACGTGGCCTGATCGAAAAAGCGTAAGACGGACATTGAGATATATATATATATGGAGACGACACCGCCTACATCACTTATGTTCCGTAAAAATCCGCTCAACATACGTCATGTGGCGTATGTTGAGCGGATTTTTTTAATGGTTTTAAAGTGAAACGCATCAAATATGCCTTCGTGTGTGTTACGATATTGCACAAATAATACAAATAATACGGAAATGTGCAAAGGAATAACTTTCATCGGTAAGAACCTAACTAGATAATAATTTTTAAAACTTAGTTAGGACAAAAAAATGGCGCACAGATTTTGTTCGTGGTGTGTCCTCCATACGTATAGTAATATTATCTCAATGAAGACGGATGTTAATAATCAAGTTTTCACTTCTGCCGGCACTCCCGGAGTGCAACCCGTCTTTTTTTTAAAACGTAATCTACTTGGGGTTGGGTTTTCCAACATCATAGTTCTCTTGGGGTTTTTACATACGTAAAATAATATATTATTTATATTTATCAACTTTTAGCTAGGTTTTTAAGCCTCTTGTTGAAACATTTTACATATTATGGTCTATTTTGTAGGATTTTCCTTGTGATAAATTGTTTATTGTAGTGTCTAATAAGGGAGAGTGAATTTTAGGCACAATTTTCAAGTAATGTAAAAGTAATAAAATAGAAATAAAATAAAAAACTTTTTTGTTAGAATGTTAGTATCATTTTTTTGTTATTTATCGCAGAGATCGTGCAATATTGTGTCACTTAAATTTTTACAACCTATGGACCCGATATTGTTATTCTTATTTTGGGGCTTTTATGTTTTTATTTTATAGGAGTTAACTATCAACATAAGAAAGTAAAACTATTATCGGGTGCTTCGCTAATTGACCGTTTTTTGTTGTTTTAGCGATTGAATAAATAATATTAATTTTCTTTTTTCCAGGACTTATCGGACGATGCGGACTTAATTGAATAAACTATACCTAGTTAATGTAGAATTTTTATTTTATATAAATATTATTACGATCATAAAGTGTGTATTTCCTAAAGTGCTAATACAATTAAGATTATTATAGTATTATACACATTTACATTTTGTTTTTTTTTCTCAAAGTTTTTTAAACAAGTTTAATTTGATATGTTCGACACAGCTTTTAATTCTCTCTCGCTCTTACATTGTAAAATGCTGGTACGTTGGAATGAGAGAGATATATGATAATTAAAAAAATCTTACAGCTATAAGTTTTATGAAAACTGAAGTGGGTACAACCATACTTATTTCTCTTTGAGAAATGTTTTTAATAAAAGATGCATTTAGTTTAGTTTTTCATACTTAATAAAATATTAGAATGCATTAAGTCTATAAATATTGACCGTAGTATATAACGGACAATACAGTTTTTGTCTGAATATTAAAAAAAACTCGTCTGTCCCTCTCTGTTATGATACCTTTCTAATCGATGTTTAAATATAAATTTAATAGAAGAAATATAAATATCAAAATATCCAATAGAGCATAATAAATTTTCCTAGAAATTTCCGGATCACAACTTTAATATTTATCATCAAAATGTATTCATTAAAATTAAAATGGAATCTGTGGATATAATATAGACTCGTATTTGGTACGTAAGCAGTAGATTAAGAATTGTTTCTTTTCGTGGTATCAAAGTTAATGTTAAACTAGGGTTACATCAAATCTTCAATATTTAAAGCATAAATTATTGTCTGCTTATCAATATAAATCGGTGAAAATGTAAAAAATGTATGGTTCACCTGTTTTATATATCTTACGGGATTAATATACAACTAATATAAAGATTGTATGTCAATTGATTTCTTATACCCCAATTTGTAACATAAGTTTTTTTTCGATATTTTGTTACATACTTATAATATGTATTTCTAAATAGATAAGTTTAGTGTAATTGTATTTATAATATAACTATAAAATTGTCAAAAACTACCATTAAAGGAATAAAAATAAAGTTATATATTTAAAAAGAATTTTTCATTCTTTCATTTAGTACCTTGCGAATTTGTTTGTTAAATTATCATTCGCTAGGAGTGACCCAGGATACCAACATACCAATAAGCCAATAAAAATCTTAAATAATGTGGCTTTCTGATAGTGAAAGAACTTTCTTTATCGGATCAGTAATTCCTAAGATAACCATCTACAAACATACATAGTTAGAAACTTCACTTCTTCATATTAGTATAGTTTGAATAAATATATCTTTTAAAGTGTTTTTTTTTTATTTATTTTATTTATTTATTATTTCATTTTTTATTTATTAGTCACACGTAATATATTTTATTCTGTAGCGGAAATAATTTGCTATCATTTTTATCTCCCTACCGTGTTTCAGTTGCATTTCATAGAAATTGCAATTATTTGATATAGACCCCTCCGTGGTAACTGGTAGCACGTAACAAAGTATTGTAAATGTATATCATTGATAATACATATAGTATATTATCCAACATTTGAAAAATGTTAGTGCATATACATAGATGCATTATCATTATCACTACATAGTATAAAACAAAGTCGCTTTCTCTGTCCCTATGTCCCTTTGTATGGTTAAATCTTTAAAACTACGCAACGTATTTTGATGCGGTTTTTTTTAATAGATAAAGTGATTCAAGAACAAGGTTTTAGTATATAATTTACATATTAGTTTTTAGACAAAGTGGGTGAAGCCGCGGGCTGTAAGCTAGTTATTTATAAAGAAGTTGAGTCAAAATTGATATTAAGGTAGGTATTCTTTAATAACCTACTTTATACCTCACGGCCTACATGTTAGTAAAATAAATTAGATTTATTTATATAATGAAGTCAATGGCTATTATTATCTTAAGAAGTAAACGTTTTTTTTGAGTAACATCGAATTTGTAATTGATAGATTTTAAGGCTTTACTGCGGAATAATAACTACTAAGTAAAATGTTTTATTTTATGTTGAATGTGGTTACCCTTGTTTGTAAATAAATCATACTACATAAAATAAATCATACTATATAATATCGATTAAAGTATTTCGTGTTTTTTAAACTTCCAAAATATTATTGTCGTTTTCATTGCTATAGTCGAACCTGCTTCATTTGATTCTTTCCAACGGGTTAATCACGTCATACGACCACTTTTTCAATGAAATAATTGAACAGTTTTTTTTTAATATTGAAAATTACATATGAATGTCAATAACTTAGATAAGAATATTATACATATTACATATTATGTTTTATACTATAATATGAATAAATAAATATTAATTATGTATTATGATTGATAATGATTTCTTTTTGAATATTTAAAAATTACCATAATTGATAATATTTTTAAATAATGTTCAAGGTTCTCTGTAATAGGGATCTGGGTGGCAATTTTATTCTCCGACGCCTACAATTCAATTGAGCTAAGTACTTATACCTATTTGCATACTGGTTATTTCCTGTGACATTGTCCGTGATTAATATACACTTTAACAACTATCTCAATGGAAACTTCAATGTCTTACTATTTACTAAACTAAATAAGCGGTATAGTTTATAGGGCTGCGCACCAAAGGAACGGAAGCAAACGGGACCCTATTACTAAAGCTCCTCCGGCCGTCTGCATTCCACTAGGCTGTGTCTCATCAACCGTTTATAAATTTTTACAATTGATGGATTTCTGTCGCCGCTTTAACAACGAATATTAAAAGAGAATATAATAATTACATATTTAAGTTTACAGAGGGTGCTCTCATGCATTTTTCATCATTGTTGCCTTTTTATAGATAATGGCACAGAACTTTTCGTATCTGGTCCGACTCACACTTAGCCGGTTTTATTACGATTATAAATAAGTCGATATAAATATTGGTAGAAGATTTTAATTAATTGAGATGTATGTTTTGCACGCTTGAAGCAATTTTGATATATCTTGCAATTTTGAATAAAAGCCAAAAAAGTCGGTAAATATAGATGCACTTCGTCAAATGTTATAATTATACTTGACGTACTCGAAAAACTAGGAAATGTTCTATAATTTTTCAATGTACGGCAGTTGCAGTATCGTTGCATAGATATTATAATATGAATTCAAATAATAATTCTGTTCGTTGTGTGTTCAAATCAATAAAAAAATATTTAATTATAATATTGTTACAATTAGTTTGTTTTGTACATGTTCGATGATTCGCTATAAAACCGAAAAAATAAATTGGGTGTTATTTTTAATTGATAAATAATAAAAATGTAAGTATTTATACCAAAACCAAAAAGAGCAGGGGATACACTCTATGTAAGGGTGATCATCGCCGCTCGCACTGCGATTTAATTTTTATTATTTTTATTTTTTTCGATGCAACCTGAGCAAGTCGCTAAAATTATGTATTGATTATATAAACGACACACGTCGAGACTACTTAAAAATGAAATTTATATAGCCCAAAACCGATTAAATGATTTTTTTATAATAAAAAAATCACGAAGTTTTTAGGCACTCTATCTACGATAGGTTATACCTTGTTAATTTCTTTTTAATTTATATTATGCTCGCAAGTCGCAATGCTTCTATGAAATAAGCTATATAATAATTAGTGCTATATAACATACACATTCCAAAATAGCATATAAAATTAACTAGCTTTCCGCCCGCGGCTTCGCCCTCTTTGTCTAAAACATAATAAATTATATACTAAAACATTCCTCTGGAATCATTCTATCTATTAAAAAAAACCGCATCAAAATCCGTTGCGCAGTTTTAAAGATTTAAGCATACATAGGGACAAAGAAAGCGATTTTGTTTTATACTATGTAGTGATATGAACACAAACTGCTCTACAATTTTTATTAAACAATTCCTTCCATTTTTCTATAAATTTATAAACACACACACGCATAAAATGCATAGAAAATTGAAATAATAACATTAATAAAATCCTTGGTGGTTTACCGAGAGGCAGTTGCTTGAGAATTAAGATACAGCAGATTTGCATTGTGTCGCGGAATATCAAGTCACTATATCAAGTTAGTTAGCGATTGAACGCTGGCGAGTCGAGTGTTGCGCAAACGCATGCGAGAGAACACGTAACTGTAAGTAGATTCATTCGTAACTTTTCTGCTATGCGATTTTGTTGGCGTATTGCAAAATATTTGTATTAATAGTGATAGTGCGTAATTTAGTGGATTGTTAGAAGATAAGTTTTAATACGTGTTTTAATATTTTTTTTTTAATATGTAGTTTGTTCAAGCAATTTATGGTAATTTATGGTCACTTTATCAAATAATTTTAATTTTATGTTACTACATTCATTAGAATGTATTTTTTTAGAATTCGTTGAATTTATTTTATATAATTTAATTGTAATATGTTTTATCAGTAATTTCTAGGAAAGAAAACATTTCAATTTTTATTTCAAGAAAATAGAGTTTAAATAAGAAAGTAAAATAAAAAATGTTTTACTTTTACACCTACTGACTACAGGTACTACTTAGTAGAGAGAATTATAATTGAAATATAGTTTGTAAGACATCAAAAACAAAATAGAAATCTCTACTTTAGTATGAAAGTAGAGATAATTTTCAGAAATAGAGGAAATTGAAATAAACAGTCTAACTACTAAACTAACTCTACTATGGATAGAGATAATTTAAAGAACATAGAGTTTAATTAAGAACTTAACTATATGGAATATTTGTGATTTACCTGAATCCATACTAATATTATAAATGCGAAAGTAACTCTGTCTGTCTGTCTGTTACTCAATCACGCCTTAACTACTGAACCAATTTGCATGAAATTTGGTATAGAGATATTTTGATACCCGAGAAAGGACATAGGCTACTTTTTATCCCGGGAAATAGGATAGGTTTTATCCCGGAAATCCCACGGAAACGGGAACTATGCGGGTTTTTCTTTGACTGCGCGGGCGAAGCTACGGGTGGAAAGCTAGTCCTAAATAATTTTACGGTAGTTAGTGCAATTATTTTTTGCTCATAATAAATCTGCGTTGTAAATCTTGTCATTTCCGGAATTAAAAATAAGTTAGCGACTAGCAACGTGTAGCTTGTACTTATCTTAATTTAATAGATAAAATTTATTCTATGTTTATTCCAATTTCAAGCATCAATAGCTCGACAAATTCGGATGGATTTAGGATAGATGGAATCGTGTATAAGTGAGTCTTTTTTTTTTGGAAGAAAAATGGATAGCAATTTTCTTGTCAACTGTGGTCTGCGATTAAAGGAGCAGATAGAATGTTATATTTTTTCTAAATATGCAACAGAGCCATTGCGATTTTTATAAAAATATTATAAGTATTCATTTTATTTATTTAAAATAACTATCATTTAAAAACTACTGAAAATATTATATTCTAGCTTCTAGTTTGACGCTTCTTATATGCTTCATAAAGTTAATATTTTTAGTAGGTATAGGTACCTACACCAAAGATTGAATGAATCAATCTTAAATATCCAAAATGCGATATTATCAATAATCAACTTTCATCTTATGAGATAATAATATAAGAGCGATGTCGCTAATCGTATTTCATACAAAAACCATCATGTAATTTATATTTGTACACTTTAGATCTTCCACAAAAATAGACATCGACCCATTTCATTGAAATTTTATGACATTGATAATAGTTTTCAACAACTACTGAAACCGTGTATTGAGGCTAATAGGTCTATTGTGATTATCATATTATCACCTATATTACATACTTAATCGACTACAATTGGGTGTACGACACCCATGCTACCTTCACAAGTGTCAGATCAAGTGCGCCGCATAGAAACGCTCTCGAAAACCTCCCACAAGGGGAGTTATAACACCTCACTTACAGTTAATAAACAATTACATAAATTTTCCTATTGAACGGTACTTGTGTTCCTTGTCGTTCTTAACCGACTTCAAAAAAAGGAGGAGGAGATTTTTTTTTTTATGTATGTACACCGATTACTCCGTGGTTTCTGAACCGATTTACGTGATTCTTTTTTTGTTCGATGCGGGATGGTGTCGAATTGGTCCCATAAAAATTTTATTCGGATAGGCCCAGTAGTTTTTATTTTATGAGCATTTTTGTCTGTATTTGTAAATGTTGCAAGTGCAAGTTTGAAGTCGGTTGTTTTTAACGCAGTTATTGACTTGTTATACAACATATCCGTTTTAACTTTTCATGTAGGTAGGTACCTACATTGTAGTTTGTATTCACCGAAGATCTATTTATTTTGTCACACTCATTGACAAGTAGATACAAAGAACAATGAAAGCATTGAATGAACACGTATTGTCGAGCCAATTTAATAGGCAACATTTGACGTCTATCAATTTTATCTTCATAGGGTGGTAACCTGCTTAAAAACATCGATTAAAGTGAATTAATCGATACGGACTTGAAACATTTGTCAATCGAACTTGAAACACATGTCAATAATTTATGATGATTTTTATTCCCAAGTAATCAATGCATCCGATTCTAGATGTCAGATTTCGATTTTTAGAGTAATGTCTCTGGTATTTAAAAAGAAAAAAGGTTTATTGACACAAAATTGTAGCGACGTCAGTTCTTTAAATCAGAAATTGTTTATTATGTTAAGAATGGTTTATCAGTAAAATCAAATCCTAAAATTACTTGTATCGGTCATTATTATTATAAATATGTAATCGTAATTGAAAAAAGTTAAGCAAATGTGCAGTTCTAACAAAACGAAATATCATGTTATTCTATGTCGTCGTTACTAGGTTACATTGTTGAATTTTGTTGAACTGTCAAATGTTGCCTATTAAAATGGCTCTACTATAAAATACAAACTATGCGGGTGTATGCGGTGTCATAAAATCGTAATCGATATAGATATTTGAAAAGTTAATCCTATTTTTAGAAAATTTAAACACCAAAGTTTTTTTATGCACCTATTAGTTCCGTATAATAATGAAATGTAAGATCTACTTTACTATGCTTAGATAATTAAACTGTATGGTGATTTAAACTTGACCTTATCATGAGATAATGTTACCCACCTGGGTTCACTGCAATTGCAATTATATTTTTGTAAGTATAGTAAAATATACATTGTAATACGAAGCGAAGAATGAACCGGTACCTACTAGGGAAGCGCGTACAATCTTAGACCGCATCTTAGCTTTCCATCAGGCGAGATTGTGGTCAAGCTTCCGGCTTCCCTATTTAGAATAAAAAAAAGCACGTAACTGACGATATGTTGATATTATACCTAGAAATACACTCTAAAAACACAAGGGGAGGAGTCATTTGGAAAATAGAATATTGTCATGAATATATACCAAATGATTTGGTATTAGAATATTGTCATAATTATGAGGTACGGAAATGAAATTATATCTGGATATACTTAATGCTTGGATAATTGGATTAATAGAAACCTTATAAAAATTAAAAAATTACAGTCCGTTATTGCCCCATTCAATACATGCATGTACGGTACCTGAACCTATTTTCAAATGTTATAAGTGAAACGAAATTAAATCAGCGTTAAAAAATTTGTACTTGCTTTCTTAAAACTATGATTTGATCGAATTAAATTCATCAAAACAAAATCGCAATAAACGCAGTCGAACTCCCGAAAGTTAAAAAAGGTTCACAAAATATTCCTTAAGTATTGATACCATATAGGAACCTACCTACAGTAATTACATATTTAAAGTAATATTGCACGTCATTACGGTTTGTTTTTTTCCTATGTTAATGTTAATTGCCAAAGTGCTTACATTTTTCTCATCATAATATCAGCCGATAATATTTATCATAGTAAGTACCTAGGTCAGAATACGATCTTTCTAAGAGATTTACTTAATTTAGATTGATGCTATGCTTAATATATAATACATTGTGAAATATTCATTAATTATTATCAGTTACAATTATAAATCATATTAACTAGAACCCACAGCTAAACCCTTGGTTTACAAAATACCTTAAACTCGTTCAAAGTTTCTAACATTTACTGCGAAGTAATTTAAATGTCGAATTAAATAAATTGCGATAAAATAACTCATTTAAAATGTATATTTTTTTAAATAAATAGTGTTAGATAGATATTTTATTTTTATGATGGACTGTGTGAGCCATGAGTTTTATTTAGGTATTACGCTTAAAAACAGGAAAACGATATAGTTGCAGGTAGGCCAGGTACACACATTACACAAGGATTATTGTTTCACTTGGAATCTTTATGTATGTATAATTTTTCCCGTTTTAAATATTTTGAGATTTTGCTTAATAATAAAATACCAACTTATAACCTCGAGGTTCCGCCTGGATGACTCGTTATAGTAACAAACAAAAAACTTTATGTAGATACTCACGAATAATATAGTTTGCAACTGCTGAAAGAATTTACAAATATCGAAAATGTATAACCTTTTAATTAATCGTTACAATTAATAACATCCAAATCTTTATAAAAATCATACTAATCTGCTTTTCTGATAGCCAAAATAACGGTAGCTTAATGTCGATTAACCCTAGAGCTTTCATTGTCGATTTTGATAGGTATTCCGTGGGTATTCCTTGCGTGCAGTATGAATATACTCAAAAAGTATGTCCTCTAAACGGGGGTCATAGTACTATAGTCATATTATCAAAAATTGTATGCAGAGACCGTCCTTAAGATAAGGTCAGTATTGAAGTGGAATCTCAACGCTCTGCGAGCAAGAACACTGTCGAGTTTGAAGGCTAACCACTTGTGCAATGTTTGTACCAATGACATCAAATCATATTTGTTTACATATATATTTATTAGGCAGACGTAATAATGTGACGTTGCATTTAGTTTTTCACTCTCTTCCTAGCTTGACTTTTACTTTCGTAGAAAGGCCTGCATCCTTCTTCCTCACTTCTTCCTCTTAATTAGGTGACTGTTTAAAAGTGCGATATTCTATTTATTATTTTCTGCAATGTGGAGAAAGAATACAGTCTGCCCTCGTGAAAAAGTTATTATTTTTTTAATTTGATACCATAAAAGTCGCCTTTTATAAAACGACCTTTCAAAAATTCTGATAAAACTGCCTTATGCGTTTAATATGACTAAATATGGACTAAATGTAGTTCTTTTAACCGCACCGACACATTCTTAGAAAACTGTTACAGACAATAATTATACGTTGTCCAGTACAAATTAACAGCTTAAACAACAGAAGAACCGCTGGAACAACAAACTACCTACCTATTATTGAACTGAGTATACCTACGTGTAATTATGTAGATAACACCCTATATTTACCTACAAAGTATTGCTTATTTCTAGCCATATTTATTGTAACACATTGATTAATAATTTGACATAGGTAGGGCAATGATGTAGAACTCTTTAATAGACCTACAAGTTTTTTAAGCCAATTCAAGTATTTCATGTAATTATGTGCTTGCTAATAACACAGAATACATAATGCTGTATTCTCGTTATAGTAATATTTTTATGTTCTAACTTCTAACTTAACTAAATTGACATAATATCATAAACATAAAAATTTAATTATTTTGTTGTACACAATCTACACACTCTCCTCATTGTAGTTAATGAAACAATAAGATAGTTTACAATAATAAAAATACGGATTTTGTGACGTGGCCGGATTCAGCTTCGATGGTACGAAAGTACACGTCCTAAATAATATACACAAAATAAATTAAAAATTCATTCACTAAATATCCGTATACAATTTCACCTTCATACTTCACCTTCGTACTTCACCAGCTGCTCACTATGATGTCGCCGTTAAAAATAATTTTAATCAAAAAACTTACACCAAGATTTTTTTAAGTTGATATTTTTGATAGGGGTATTGTTTTCGTATTCATTATTCAATAGGCACAGAAATTCCTACGATGTTTTATTGCTCTCGATAAAATATACAAATAGCTATTTCTTCCAGACAACCAGACAACCGGTTGAAGGTTGTATGGGGAGAATTTAAGTAATTTAAGTAAAGCCTAATATTGGAATTGAACCCTTAATTGCCTCGATAATTATTGTGATGTGTAAGGGGCAATTTAGAGAAAAACCAAAATTGCTCCGACCGCCGTGCAACCGAGATTGTTCCTATATTGCCCCTGCGGCAGGTACGTGAGTAGCCGGCTTAAAGGACAATCATTATGGATAGGATCTCGAAGAAGTACACTTTTTCCAGTTAAAACTATGAAACACTGTATTTGAGCCAATTTGAGCATATAATTATTTATGTCAGATTTGTCCTATAATTTGTCACTATAATAACCGCTATATCAAACAAACAAACAAACAGCTATATGGTAGCGCACACTAATTCATTCATACTGCAATACTTCCTGCCTAGCTGACGAAGCCATTGTAGTAGACCTGCAGAATATACTCATGTCCATATAATAACCGTATTTTTCTACCGCAATTTTACTATTGCGCCAATTGTGATGACATTGTTGACTCTACATGAGTTATTGATACATCTTCTCAATAAACCCGGTGCCGTCTATGAGCTAGTTAAATCTATATCCATTTTTGTCTAGCAGAAAATGCTCTTACATATTTTTCAAAGGTTTAAAAGTTTAACCTTGTAGATACCTAATTCTAATAGTGATAAGATGAAGGTCGCATTATTTTACTTCAGAGATGAGATTATGAATGTTTATGACTTAAATGTACCTAACTTCTAACACATTTTATTCCTGTGTATGTTACCTATTGTTCCAACTATTTTCTCTATAGCTATTTTTCTTCAGAGTATCAACAAAACGCTTGACATATTTGTCGAGTGTCGATAGCACAACGTGTCGTACTGGTATTTGAATTTGATCTCAATGAAATCAAAGTACTTATCTTTTGAATATGGCATGAGACTTTCTGATTTAAAACGGTGAAAACACGTTTATTTCTATGTTCTCTGTAATTAGTAAACAATGTAATAAACATTTTTTCACTGATATCTTCTATATTATAAAGCTGAACAGTTTGTTTGTTTGAACGCGCTAATGACAGGAACTACTGGTCCGATTAAAAAAATCGGTGTTAGCTAACCCATTTATCGAGGAAGGCAACCCATTGAAGGAAGGAAACCATTTATCACGCTAATACCAATGTCAACGGGATACTGCCTGCTGTATTTCATTTACACAGATTCAGACATTTGTTGACTTATTAGCCGCTTACTGACTGAGCGAGCGATGTTTGGCTCGAGCCGTGGCAGGCCCGGGCGAGGCAGCGCGTGGGTTTGCCTCGGGCGAGGCTCGTCTTGACCGACCGAGGATTTGCCTCACGCGACTGCCTCACGAGGCTGCTCGCTCAGTCAGTACGCGGCTATTTCATTTCATATAAAATATATTCTTTCTTCAATCACGTTTATTTGAATTAAGACCGGTTTAAATTGATTAAAAGTGGTTATGCGTTTAAGATTATAATATTATTAAAGTTGATTTTTCTTAATGCTCTTAATAATATAGATAATCTTATCTCATGACGTATATATATAATCTGTGAAGTCTGAATTACCACATCTTTTATCTTTTACTGAGATTTTATAAAATATATTTTACTATTTTAAGATATGATAAGGAATTAAAATTATTTTGTATACCTCCTACATATACCTGCGTAATCTACGTAATAATAGTCGATTGCATAAAAGGTACGAGAAGCAAAAACTTTTTACAGCTTTTACGACAATTGTAATTACTGAAGACATGATATTGTTTTGTACCTGTTTATAAAGTTCAAACAAACTGTTTGCAGCTCTTTCATAATTATAGAAGAAAACTTTCCATGCAATTTTTTAATGTTATGTTTATTGTATCGATGTTTAGAATGAAGCCACGCGTTAAAGAGGATCTAAATCCTAAACAATGATCAATAAAATAAAATGATACGTGATCTGCGTACGATCACTTCATGGCATATAATACACCATTTAATTTCTATTTTCCTCTAACAATCACGCATATAACTAACTTTTCAAGGCTTTATGTCAACAATCTCATCATGTACATAATAAATACAGGATACAGGTGTTTATCACGTTTTTACACATTAAAAATACTAAAGTAATAAAAAGTAACAACATTAAATTAAAAAGGTTATTTCGTTGTATAAAGAGTAAAATGAATTAAATATGAGAACTTTTTGTGTATAATATAGATAATATTATTATAGTTCATATCAGCTAATGCAAAAATGGGAGTTGGAAAATCCTAAGATTATTTGTTAAATAAATCACAAATAATATTTTTCTCTTTTTATGTTAGAGCAAGCAAAGGGGCAAGTGGGCCACCTGATGTTAAGTGGTGACCACCCCCCATAAACTGTGTAGCGTTATAGTGATTTGCCGGCCTTTTAATAATAAGTAGGTACCTACGCTCTTTTCTTGAAGGCCCCAAATCCCAATGTCGTACTATTTTAGAAATTAAATAAAATCTTACTTACTAAGTTATATGATTATGATATTTATGATTATGATATTTAATAATAATAATAATAAAGGCGTAGGGATGTGACGACCCCATCGCCCCCGGTTGGCATATCTACAATAGATATCCCAACCGTGCAGTCAGTCACCCCGCAGGGCACCTTGTGGCGAGGTGTTGGGGAGTAGCGACCCCGCGGGAACCGAGCGCTCCCGGGGGAGGTCCCTGTCCTCACCTCTGGACTGTCCCAGTGGCAGTTCGGAGTGAACAATGACGAGGTTCAGGATCCCCCACCTCTGGCTTGCCTTTGTTGGCCGTCCAGAGTGGAGCCGCCAGAGCTATATGCTCGGGGGTGGAAGTGTCTAATGGCGTAATAGCGGGGAAACCCGCTCCGGGCCCGCGGGCCCGCGATGGTGAAACCGGTGCCGCACCTCTCTACACCCCTAGCCGTTCAGCTGATGTTGCCCCCTTGTTGCCATTCTCGGTAACCTTTTTGGGAGCCCATCGACCGAACTGGCGAGTCACCGTCTGCCATTATTTTCAATTTTTAATATTGAAAAGGCAGACGTCCATAGTCCCCATAGAACCAATATACCAGTCCATCTAACACCCCCTTCCATAACCCAGTTTTGTTCATTTCCATTTTTCTGCAATAGTCCTACATTGGCCGCGGACTGCCCAGGGCTGTATCTCTATAGTGCAGTCATGGGCAGGCTGCGGCTGGTGTCCCACAACACATTAAATTCTCTAAAGGGCCTCTGCGTGTTGGACCTGTGTCCCCACGTAAGCCTCCCAAAGGACCGGGTATCTTCCTTCTGGTGGTACCCGTGTATTATGGAGAGAGACATAATAATAATAATAATTCATTTATTTCTTTCCAGTACATGTACAGTAACATAATAACATTAAACAGGCAACAGGTGTGGAAAGCTGGTGCCCATGGTAGGTGTAAAACCTGTAATATAGGTCACCAGGTCTCCACCACTCGGATGAACAGAACATTATAGTTTAGACAAATATGTATGTAACTTAAAAATCAAAATTACTTTAGTTACATTATCAAAAGAAAAAAAAATATATATAAAATAAAATAATACAAAGAAAAACTAAAATTAAACATGCAAAAAGTGTACCCGGATGAAGTGTGAGTGATTGTGAAGATTGAGTGAGTGTGAAGTGTGAGTGAGTGTGAGTGAGTTTGAGTGCGTGTGCATCTGAAATCTAAATGTAAACAAATTAGATAAATGAATCAATAAAGGTCTCAGTCTCTGCATATGAAAGTCCCTTTAGCCAGCTATCAAGTAATATTTTCAGTTTGTGATAATTTAATGAATGTACAGATAGAATATTTTGGAGTTTATTATAAATGTAAGGGCCAAGAAATAAAAAGAATCTGTGACTGAACGATGTATTTAATCTAATTGTCGGAGCTATTATATAATTGCGACGCTCAGTAAGGGGATTATAAGGAGTGGAACTGTGTTGTTTTAAAGCGGTTTTAAGAATAAACAATTGGCGAACTGTTAGTACTTGAGATAATTTGTATAATTCTGCTGTTGGATATAATCGAGGCTTATGTAAGCAAACCTTCAAAGCTGCCCTTTGGGCACGTTCAAGCTGAATTAGATAAGATTTATATGTACCACCCCAAGATTCAATTCCATACAAAATAACAGACTGGCACAGCGCTATATATACCATTTTCATAATTGAATTGTCAGCTGATGAGCGTAGTTGCCTAAAAATATACATAAGTTTTCGTATCCTAGTCCCAACAGTTTCTATATGCTCCTTAAAAGCTAGCGAGGAGTCAACAATGATGCCGAGATATTTGATAGATGATACTCTTTCAATAACAGCTGGATTCGATGGATTCGTGATAGAAGGAACCAAAATTTGGAGGTGATTAGTATCAGATATGTCATTGCGTATTGAAAAAGTTACCAATTTTGTCTTTTTAACATTTAAGGTCAGCAAGTTGTTATCTAGCCAATGTAAAACGGAGTTGAAACCTTGCTGTGCAAGATTATAAGTTTCGAGCCATGATTTAGACGAGAAAGCCAAAGCCGTATCATCTGCATAAGAGAATATTACACCATTTTGCAATCTAATATCACACAAATCGTTCACATAAATTAAAAATAGGCTCGGGCCGAGGATGCTGCCTTGTGGCACGCCATAAGAAATAAGGTGCTCGGAGCTTGTAAGAGATCCAATTTTAACACATTGAGTTCTGTTAGTGAGGTATGACTCAAACAGCGATAATTGAAGATCTCTTATTCCAAGGGCCTCCAGTTTAGACAGTAAGATTGGGATCAAAATAATGCAAAAAAATTATATAATAATGCTTATCGACATTCCAAAACAGCCTCCATGTTAGCAGAGCGTATATAATAAAATTCGATTGAGTGCATATCACAAATTCTTGCCAACGAATCGTAAAAAAATAATCATGATTTTCCACAACCTAAACGACTATACTAATCATAATATAATATTGTATGTACCTAAATATAATATATATTTTTTTTATCTGATTAATATTATACATTAATATAAAATTCGTGTCACAATGTTAGTTACCATACTCCTCCAAAACGACTGGACCGATTCTCATCAAATTTTGCGTAGGTACCTGTTGTTATGTGTTTTGATTGTTAGGACCTAGCTAGCTAGTTCCATAACATTATCTATAACATATTTTCTAACTTCTTCCTTTATACATATGTATTAATTTTGCTTCGGTTTGGGTTACGTCATTTTTGTTAAACGTGCTTTAAATGTGCTTAAACTATTAGTTATGCACATACTTAATTAAAATGAAATAAAAAATCTGTAGTTTTCCTATACTTAATACGGATTTATTTTAAAAATGTTCCTTGATATTTTAGCAAATTTACATTCACGTTTTTCGTGTAGAAAAAAATTAAATTAATTATATCTTTAAAATAATTACTAGGTAAGTAGTTAGTTATATATTTTTATCAAGATTAAATTTTGAACATTGAATAAATTTCCATAGCAGGGGTTTCCCGACCTTAACCTCTTATTAATTGTACCATTACAAGGATCTATGGCATATAAGTTTTTACCTCATAGAACAAGATATTTACATCGCAAAATTGATTCAATAAACATAATATGGTTTTGAATTTTATACCTGAGGAAATAAAATTGCAAAAAGGAACAGATTAGAAAATAAAAGTTAAAAAAAAGTTTGACTACGTGACGATATTGCCAAATTCCAAAATTTTACAGTTATATCCAAAAGGTCGCCAAACGCTACGTTAAAAAAACACTTAGTTATGATACTAATAATAAAATATGTGTAGGTACGTGTACTAGTGTACACACGTAAGAAGTGAAACTTCTTTATGACCTTATTTTCAAAAAATAATTTACTTTGAGCAACTTTACAGATGGCGCGTAACGGAAAAATGTCACGCGTAACGGAAAAATGTTACGCTAAATTTTTTACCAACCCCGATAAAGAAGTTTCACTTCAAAAAAAGTTTAATGCTTCTTAAAACTACATTGAAAGCAAACAGTATTAGATAAATATTATTATCTTTTCTACATTTCAAAGGTAAGTAATCAATTGGTCACATATGAAATTACGACATTGTTTCGTTTCTGACTTTGTTTATTTTAACGCTGTGATTGGAATTGAAATAACTACTAAATTTCAATGAGTCTTCTACACTGACAACGAAAACGAAGATTTTATAGAATAAAGAGTAGGTATTCCGTTTCCTCGTTTTTCGAAAAAAAAATACCTACCTATGTGAATATACACAAACAATGATACTATTTTTTAGTGTTAACTTAATTGTAATGAACGTAGACTTAAATAAGTAGGTTTAACACCAACCTTAAAACACAAAATGCTTATTTTATAATATTACCTGAATAAAAAAAAATTGACATGTGGCCTACATTTAGTTGGTAATGCGCGGGAAAATATTCTCAACACTTTAACTAGCTATAAAATAAAATTACAGTACTAATGTTAGTCATTTAATTGCAATTACGGATATCGTATGACATGGCAATATGGATAATAACGTAGTTTTTAACCGACTTCCAAAAAAACGAGGAGGTTATCAATTCGGCCGGTATATTTTTTGTTTATGTATGTACACTGATTACTCCTAGGTTTATTAACCGATTTACGTGATTCTTTTTTTGTTCGATGCGGGATAATGTCGAATTGGTCCCATAAAAATATTTTTATTCGGATAGGCCTAGTAGTTTTTATTTTATGAGCATTTTCTGTATGTAGGTACTCGATGACTTAATTGAAATGTAGCAAGTAACTTTGATTCACTTCCCGGTAACTGATTGAGCTGAAATTTTATATAAGTATGTAAATTGGATAGCGATGAAACATTTTCATGACATAGAGCTGATTTGATGATGGAATCGGAAGGTGGCCATAAGAACTCAGTAATATATATTGACTCAATTTTATCGAGATTGGGCTCGTTTGAATCGTGTTGAAAATTACACTAAAAAGTATCTATAAAATAAAAATAACTGCGTTAAAAACAACCGACTTCAAAAACAGAAAAGTAAAAAATAAAAAAGATTTGATATTATTAATTAACTACTACATATTATTTAGATGTGCTATTTGGGTCGTTTTCAAAATAATTGTACATTACTACAAAATGTTTGTCCCCCTAAAAAATCTTCGAAAAAAATATGGTTACGACTGAAATAAATCATTGTTAACGTTTTACAGACTAAACTTAAGCATACTGCATATCATTTCTGATGAAAAGCAATGAATTGCGACTCAAATTCTTACATAAATTTAATGTGAAAATAAAGTAACAAAAAAAGCTCCATACATTTTTTTATTGTCCCCCATGTGGACGACAATGGAAACCAATATTTTTATCAGAATTTTTGTATGAAACTTCCTATTTTTTTGTATCATAATTAAAAAGCAATGTTTGAAGTGTTATATCTGATAGATTAAACTATTTAAATTACCTTAAATAAACGAAGAATGACATATTATAAAATGTCCCTATCAATCGTTACAATTTCGTGACACTGATTTATTGACATAATTAACCAACTTCTTGTATCACAAAGAAGAGGAATCTAACTCTAATCATTGGCAAAACTGGTCATGTCACGAAAAGTAAGGTCACATTAACGCGCCGCCATTTTGTTCGTCGTCCAGACATGGAAGAAGTCCTGTAGTGTGCTGTGCAAAAAATTTAGTTACATTTTCCTAACGACGTATTCTCAACAAAAGTAAGTACATTTTGAAGAATTCACCTACCGCAATTTTAATATACTTAAATTATGACTAGAGTAATAGATTACACTTTCAATCTAATGGTAAATGTGATTATGTTTTGTGTAAAAGTGTTTCTTAGGTTATTTTTTACATGTTACTGACGAACAATTTCTTGACATTTACTGACGTCAGTAAATTGTAGACGGTAAAGCTGTGGTCTCATGTGTAAAGTATGAAAATAAGATATTAAAATGTGTGTTAATTTAATGTAACGAATAAAAATAAAGGAGAAAAACAATAAATCTCTCAAGATTATTTTTTTGTAACTACAGGCCATACTTTTTTAAACCATGATGTAGGGTTAGTAAAGTCGGGCTTAGGGACTTGACTTTTCCTGGGATCTGATAACTTTTTTATAGTGAAAGCGGATCAGTGAGTCTTGGCCTCCAATTTTACAATTGGTTTCTGATGGGATAACGCTTGCCTTATTGCATTTAGTGTTGATCGCTTTTCCACCCACACGAGTGATGCTTACTTTTGTTTTTATTTTTATTCAAAATACATATATCCAACAGCTTTTTTTAGTTTCAGAATGCCGCTAACCGGTGCCGAACGGCAAAAAAATACATTGAAAAACTAAAAAAGCAAAACCCTGAAAAATATGAAAAGAAAAGGAAAAAACACCTCGAGAAAGTGAAACAAAGACAAAGAAAAATACCAGATCTTAATGACAGTGAAAAAGAAGCTCGAAGACAAAAATGGAAAGAAGCTAATGATAGAAGAAAATAAAAGGAAAACCAAACAGAGAATTATAAAAATTGTTTCTTGATTATTTTGTAACTAAAAATATATTTTTTTTAACTAGTGACTTCTTACTTTTTTATATGTAATATTAGTTACCTTATTCTGAATACAGCCTTACTTTTACAACTTCCTGACATTTCCTAACGAAACAGTTTACTGACAATTTCGTGATGTACAAATATTTTGAAAATGACCCATTTATTAAAAAGGTTTGATGTTGGTGCACGGGCTTAATACTAAGTGCTTAGTGTTTGGCACCGACTTCTAAATATAGCTAGATAGTGATATTTTAAATTTTTTATGACCCTGATATGTACCGTTATTATCCAGAAGTTTCATCATCTAGTCCTTTTGTTATTTCATTGATTTTACTTACTTGTACTATTTTTACACTCATACATTATCATCGAGTGCTTTGTGAAGTGTCCAAATCTGTAATTCATTCGAATATTTCAATACAAAGTACCTAAACAATGTATTTTATTGTGGCAGTAGATATTGCAATAGACATTATTTTTCGAATGGCATGTTTTTCAAATCAATAACACAACAAACTGATCACATACTTTGATTTAGTTAAAAAACAAATAGAAGGTACAGACTCCAGACCAACAGCAATATATTTATCGATTAAGCGGTCAATCACAGTCGCATTTCGGACCTATAGAGCGCAGACTAAAAAATCGAAGACATAATAAAAACGTGGGTAATGCAAATCACCCATTGTAGTCATTGTGAGCGGTAATGTGTTTAAATGGAGGAAATGACCACTCATCATATCACAGGGCCGTGGAGATTCGTCCTGCTCATGTACTTACTTCTTATCAACATAAATCTTACGCTCGAATGCAATTACGAATGCATGACACGCGAATGCTGCTTTACCGCGATTATTTTTTAAAGATAGAACGTTGCAGTGATATTTTGTAACATGAAAATGTTGGTATTACCATAGATACTATTATTAGCGTTAGCTACTATTAAGTATTCTGTGCTACGAGTATAATGCTATAGGTACTATTTTTTTTTATGTCAGAGCAAGCAAAGGGGCAGATGGGACACCTGATGTTAAGTGGTCACCACCGCCCATAAACACCTGTAACACTTCTAGTGTATTCTATGTATTCTTTGCCGGCCTTTTATGGGCAAATAAGCTTTTTTCTTGAAGGCCCCAATGTCGTAGTTGTTCGGGAACACCGCAGGTGGCAAATCGTTCCACAGTTTCACAGTTTTTTACTATACTGGGCCTGTAGACAAAGTAACAATTAAAAAACGATAACGAAGTTAGAAATCGCAAAAATGTATGGGATTGACATACGCCGCGTTAGATCACGTGGTCTATCTAATGTCAATCCCATACATTTTTACGATTTCTAACTTCGTTATCGTTTTGTAATTGTTACTTTGTCTAAGGCCCCTGATTACTATAACCGTCCAGCATCATAATCTATACTAATATTATAAAGCTGAAGAGCTTTTTTGTTTGTTTGAACGCGCTAATCACAGGAACTACTGGTCCGAATTGAAAAATACTTTCGGCGTTAGATAGCTCATTTATCGAGGAAGGCTATATTAGGCTATATAACATCACGATATGACCAACAGGAGTGGAGCCACGCGGGTGAAACCGCGCGGCGCAGCTAGTAATACAATATTTCACATAGTACCATTGTATTATTATGCACACAAAATCACTTTTATTGGATCAATGATGCTAGTTTATTTGGCAGCTCTTGCTAACTATAAAGACATCAGACAGTCAATCTTAATCTAACCGTCTGCTTAAAGGGCAAAGCTGCATTAAGCATTGAAATCTTCGATCAACGATATTGAGAGAAATAATAATAAAAGAATCTTAATGTATGATGCACCTTGGTAGGTCAGGAGCTCGATAAAATATTCCTATTTATAATGTATATATTCTACTAATATTATAAATGCGAAAGTAATTGTGAGGATGGATGTATGTGCATGAGTGTATGTTTGTTACTCTTTCACGCAAATAATACTGAACCGATTACAATGAAATTTAGCCCACAACTTGGATAGGATAGGATAGGCGTTATTCCGGAAATCCTACGGGAACGGGAACTATGCGGGTTTTTCTTTGAAAACGCGGGCGAAGCCGCGGGCGGAAAGATAGTTTAATTGTATAAAGATAAACTATAATTAATGATTATCTTTCTTAACATTTCTCGCATGATCACTCGAATCGCAAATATTTCAACGCAATATTTCATGCGTACAAAATCAATAGCGGATAAAATATGGATATACCCCACTTTTATTTACCGGAAGTTTACGTTTTTTCAGATGAAGTCGACGGAAAAAGTGAAGGTGAGCCACATCAGCGGCAGCGCGGTGTCTCTTGGAGACAGGTATAGTTGCTTACTTCCTAATGCTTATAGTAAAAAATAATTTATTGTAATACAATCATTCTTCCATAAAAATAATATTAATTATTTAGGTAATTGCATGAAAAGAGCTTTGAGATTAATATTTAATTACTTTTAGTCAATTTATCTATTTCATCGTTATAATTGATTGAGTGATTGTTCAACAGTCAATTCATTTATTAATTGTGTACCCTTTAACCAAATAAATTTTTTATGCTTACATGTGAATATCAGGTCTTTAATAAAGAATTATACTAAACTACTAGTGCTCATAAATTCGTGTAAGTGTCCGATTGATGTTATTGTTTTAACAGAAGTAGGTATCTCTCATTCAATTTGTAATTTATATAACATACCTGGTTATAAAATGCACACTGAGCTACGATCCAAACAAAAAGGAGGTGGAATAATAGTTTATGTAAAAACTTATCTTAAATTTACTACAATACCCATCAAAAATACTAGCTTCGAATCAATTATTGGCACTTTAATGACAGCCGATAACTACTCCGTAACATTATGTGCATTTTATAGACCACCTCAAACAAATAAGAACACTTTTGTGAACGAGCTATCTAATGTATTAGATAACAATAAGACATCCAATGTTATCATACTCGGGGACGCAAATATCGACTTAAAATCATACACTGCTATTAAAAACACTTATTTTGATATGTTGTCCGAGCACGGATTCTCAATGGGAATTTCAGATTATACTCGAATCGAAATGAAGTTAGACAAAATAACAAAATCTTGTATCGACCATTTATTTACACGATTAACCACTATGAATCCGTGCACGGCCGTGGTCGATACTGTTCTGGCAGATCACCGAGTTATTTTGTTAGCTTGCGAAAGTATTCGTACGCATCATATACAGCGTGATTCCATAATGTGTAATAAAATGTTTTATGATAGTAAAATATTATTTGAGGAACTAAATAACATAGATTGGTCTGTTACAAAAAATATGTCCTGCCCTACAAACATTTACAATTTTATTCGATCCAACTTTAAATCTGCTTATGATAAATCTAGTAAATATAAAAAACAAATTAATATCAAAAAAGTTAAACAACCGTGGATTAAACAATATATGATAAAAATGTGTGATGAACGCGATAAATTATTTAATAAATGGAAAAAAGACTCATCAAATAAATGCCTCAGAGTAAAATATAATAAAATCCGCAATAAAATTAATAAAATATTTGAAATTAAACGAAATAAATATTATGAAAATGAAATAAAAATGAATACAAAAAATCCCCGCAAACTCTGGCAAATCATAAACTCAATATGTGGTAGGGCTGCTTTGTCAATTGATGAATTTATTACTAATGCTTTTGATACAGAAAAAGAGACGTGCGCTATCATCGCCAATAAATTTGCCAATGAATTCAGAAACGCAGTTAAAAAAATCTTACCATCCTGTCCGAATAATCTTCTAAATGATAAACATTACATCAGACCAACCAACGTTAGCTTCTACTTTAAAAAAGCCAACCCTAAAACTATAAAAAAGATTATTTTGAATCTTAATAGCCGAAAGGCGCCTGGTAGCGATGGCATTAGAGTAATAGACGTTAAAAGTATCTCAAGTAAAATAGCAGCTGCCATTTCACATCTTATCAACACTAGTTTTCTGTCAGGAATATATCCTAATGAGTTGAAGCAAAGCTGCGTTCGTCCTATATACAAAAAAGGAAAACAAGCCGACGTAACCAACTATCGACCAATATCCCTTTTGTCGTCTATAGATAAAATCATTGAGAAATTTATAAGTGATCAAATACATCTGTTCTATTCTAAAAATAACGTAATCTGTAATAATCAATATGGTTTTCAACCACGTAAAAGCACCACTTCTCTGCTATCAGATTTTTCGGACACCGTGAACATACACCTGGATAACAAAAAACATGTTTTAGCTCTTTTCATAGACTTTTCTAGGGCTTTTGACACCTTAAATCATAAGTGTCTTATAGCAAAGTTAGAGTCCTCTGGGATCAGGGGTCCAATGTTAAAATGGTGCGAAAATTACGTCAATGATCGATCTTTCTACGTAAAAATCGACGATTCTGTGAGTCGGGTGTTACCTGTTACTGAAGGAACAGCCCAAGGGTCGGTGATCGGTCCCCTCCACTTTATCACTTACGTAAATGACATGAATAACGTTCTTAAGCACTGTACTTCCTACCAATATGCGGATGATACTTGTTTGCTAGTTGCAAATCATAATGTTGAAAATGCTCTTGTTAATCTACAACAGGATTTTGACCGTATAAATAAATGGTGCCACGATAATGGACTTGTTCTTAATGCAGATAAAACCAAACTAGTACATATTCACTCTCCGTATAATAAAACATTGTTCGATGCGAACAATGTGATAATAGCTCATAATCATTATTGTTTGCATCAACATAATGTGCGCAATTGTAACTGTCCAAAAATCGAAACTGTAAGTAGTCATACGTATCTGGGACTTATAATTGACAGAAAGTTTAACTGGCAGCCACATATCAACTCTGTTTGTGATCGACTCCGAGCTATTCTAGCTAATATAAAAATTATTAAAAATAAAATGCCTTTTAAAATTTTGCTAATGCTATATAACGCCCTAGTTAATAATGTTATAAGCTACGGTATAAGTAGCTACGCCCGAACCTTTAAAAGCTATTTGAAGAACATTGAATCACTACAACTAAGAATATTAAAACAAATAGTATCTCCTAAGATTAAAAAATTATGTAAAAATAGTAATGAAAATCTCTTTCACCATTGTAAAGTTTTGCCGGTAGAATCTTTGTTCCATTACACAATATTAAAAGAACAATTCTTTAACTTTGACCTGCAGAAAAAAATTGATAACGTAATCATTACCCGTCAACAAACTAACCAACGCTTAATCATTCCAAAAATAATTAACATTTATGGTAAAAGAACAACTCGTTATTTAGTTCCTCAATTACTAAATAATCTTGATTTGAACCTAAAAAAAAGCATAATTAATAATAATATTAAATCTAAATTAAAATTGCATTTTGTAAACAACCTGTATATTGTATAATGTCATATAATAATTGTCTGTAACTTGTCGCGTGCACACGAGCGCGCTGTGTATTTGTCGTGGATAGATTGCTTTGCATGCCGGACAAATCTTTGTGGTTTTTGGCATGTTCAATTATGTAAAATGTACTTGTTATTGATAAATAAATAAAAAAAAAAAAAAAAAAAAAAAAATTATAATTAACCTATTTCTTTTCTAAATTATATCTACGATGCTTTCTCGTTCATGAATACGTTTGACCAATGCGGTCATGTCGTTTATTCTCGTTTATTTGATTTAAAAGAGAATGTTTTAACGGTTCAATGAGCTCACGATATTGGTAAAAAGCAAGAAACACCTCTCACATCTTAATGACCAAATATATATTTGTAATCAATCGAACATCACAATATTATGTCGGTATATTCTTCTTCGTCGTTGTCCTATGCGTTACTGACGGTTTATGGTGCTATGCCTGAGCAATGTTTTTGGTGTCCAAACAATCCAATGCGGGATCGACATACTTATATAGTTAGTTACCAACATGCTTAGTGGTAGTAGTGCAATAGTGGCAATGTAATATAAACAAACGTTTATGGAGATAGGAATCTAATAAAATTTCGGGAAAGCCCAAAGCTTGCGACAATGTGTTGCAAGTGTTTGTGCCGGAACGCAGAGTTGCCTTGACATAGTGTACGGTTTATATATTACAATATATCCATATTGTTTAATAGTAAAAGTATGTAATGTTTAAAGAATAGAAAAAAGATTAGGTACGAGGCGGGATTCGAACCCTATCTATAATTCTTATCTTTTTTCTATTCTTATATATAAAAATGAATCGCAAAATGTGTTGGTAAGCGCATAACTCGAGAACGGCTGAACCGATTTCGATAATTCTTTTTTTATTATATTCCTTGAAGTACGAGGATGGTTTTTATGTAGAGAAAACGTAAACATGTACCACGGGCGAAGCCGGGGCGGACCGCTAATCTTCTTATATATAAAAATGAATCGCAAAATGTGTTGGTAAGCGCATAACTCGAGAACGGCTGAACCGATTTCGATAATTCTTTTTTTATTATATTCCTTGAAGTACGAGGATGGTTCTTATGTAGAGAAAACGTAAACATGTACCACGGGCGAAGCCGGGGCGGACCGCTAGTATCTTAATAAATATAAATCTCGTGTCACAATGTTTGTCCTCAATGGACTCCTAAACCACTTAACCGATTATAATAAAATTCGCACACCATGTGCAGTTCGATCCAACTTGAGAGATAGGATAGTTTAAACATGTAGGTACCACGGGCGAAGACGGGGCGGACCACTAGTTTCTATTTATAAAGCATTTGAATGGTATAAAACCAAAATAACAAATTTAGTAAAAGTAGATTTTATACTTATAAGTCATTTCAATTTTTTTATATCAAACTTACTATAAGGTACACGTTCTAATAAATCGTAGAAAACCACCTTTGACCGGGTTTCACCTAAAAATTGGTGATCGATTTTTTTTCTCTATAAGTCTTCGACAACTCTATCGAAATATTGATATCTATTAACAACGACATTTTATCTAAAGTAGGTCTTTGTATAGTTCAGTCTGGAGATATAATGAAAAATCTCCTTGTACCGATATATAAGCGGAATTAGGGTCTCTATAGGGCTAAGTGCTAACGTTGACCAACTGCAGTCTGCAACTGTCTGCATATATGGTAGTGCTGTAATGTCAATATGCTTCGAAAAGCATTTTATGTAATGGTAGCGTGGCAGTTTCTTAATATTAATTAAACGACACTAAGATATTATAATTTATATACTTACTCCTATACATGGCTCCCCAATTCGGGCTATTTCGTAGCAAAATAAAGTAATAGAAAAACATTGTTTAATTTCCTTCTTTGAGGAACATGATAAAACTGTATTCAATAAAGATTGAAACAATCTGCCTACTATTAAATTTATTCATAATATAATCAATAACAAAGGCATAATATTTCTTAGTAATAATAATTAAAACATTCCATTTATTCTGATTCGACTTTTTAATTGTGACTATGCTGCAAAGGGCCTTGAAAGCCATTACTTAACAGAAATCCCCATATAATATACCATCTCAGCGTTGCGATAACTTTGCGTAGGATCTACACTTTCACTTTTGACTCTATCCCGCGTTTTGGTGATACAGTGCTTCTTGGACTACCAGACTTACCACCGGACACAATGGTAAGTTCTCTTTACCTTTTATATTTCTTTTATTATTGTAAGTGCGATATTCTGCTGCTTGCCTTAGCAATAATACAACTGTTAATAAATATTTGGAAGTCATATTACGAGCCATAGTTGACGAATTATAATTTAAGGTGATTTCTGAGAACTGTCGGTGTGATAATTAAACATACTAATAGTTACATTTAAGCAAAGTTGTTTTCAGTGTCGCTCGTTTAATATTTGCTTGCCATTGCGAGATGTTTTTTAATGTACGTGTAACTGCGTGTTATTGTGCTGCCTATGTGATATAAAATAATTTTTAACATCTTTAACTAGACGTAATGTACTAATTGTAGTATCGATGTTTTCAGAAAACTACAATAATTCTACTGCTCCTGCAATGCATCATAACAATCGTGCTTTCTCAAGACGGACCGGCATCTAAAGACCTCGAAATAGATGATTATGAGGACCTGGGAAGAAAGCACAGAAAGAGGAAGAAGCATCAAAACAACCCTTGCTCCGGGAGATCATTTGGGGGCGATTATACGAGCACGTATATATCCGCTCCAGTGACTAATTACTTCTTTGGATGTGGCGGATTCCCGGCGCCGGTCGCACCGTATCCTGCTGATTATGGCAACGGTGGACACGGCCATGGTGGTCATGGTCATGGTGGACACGGCGGTCACGGTCACGGTCACGGTGGTCACGGCCATGGTGGCCACGGTGGACATGGTGGTCATGGGCACGGTGGACAAGGTCAAGGAGGACAAGGTGGTTTCGGACAAGGGGGTTTCGGGGGCTACGCGCCCTTGAATAACGGCTACAATGGATTCCAGCAATACAATCCCGGTTATCAAGGATTCAACAGTCCTCTGCAAAATATTGTTTCTTCAGCCGCGTCTGGCTTGGGCAACGCAGTCGCCGGTTACTTCAACAGGCCCAGAAAAACGTATAGACAGATAAACAAATTGATAAACAACATCTTTTGAAATTGAGTGAAGTGATCCCGTTATTTATTGAGTGATTGTTGTCGTGAAATTTGAGTGATGGTATTTTATGATAATGTATTATTGTTAATCTTCGTAGCTTGTTGTGTAATTTGATAACTTTATTATTCTCCGTTTAAATATCGTGGTTGTTAATCCTTAACTACATATTTCCACAGTTTCTATGTGATTTTAAATTGAGGGCTGGATAGTGTCAGCTAGATTGTTATTTTAATATTTAACGTTGTAAATATGTCGTAAATAATAAGAATAATTACTCATTATAAGTAATAATTAAGTTTTATTATCGAAATAATTCTAAAGTATTAAAGTAGGTAGGTAATTCTATTATTAAGTTCTAAAATAATTAACATTGCTTAGGTATAATTGCGTACCTATTTCAATATATTTCATTAAATGAATATAACCATAATAATTTTACTTAGGAGTTTATTATTACGAGTCAATGTCATGCAGTAAATGATTATTTTATTTCCTTGTATATGTTTCTTTAATGAAAATAGGTAATCATGATAGCTCAGATTTCAATTTGCATAAGAATCAAGTTAGTATTAACTCAAAGATTAATATTATAAAAGATCGGATGTTATTGAATTTTGATGGCATCAAGAAAAAACCAACTACCGATATAAATATTTTTTTGGTGAAGATATTGTATATTACCTATAAGGTGCTGGTAAGAAGGTCAAATCACTCCATAGATAAAGTACTTAGGCTACAATAGGCAATAATTATAAAGGCAATATTTTTAAACTAGCTGTAAAACCACAGCACAGTATTCTATATTTGGTTGACGATTAATGAAATTTGTATACTTACCTACATATATTTTTACAGATAAATGTTACCCAAGTAGAGTAAGTGTTAAAGATGTTACTCCTTTTGTATTTTTAGCATTAGGTACAAATCGCATGACTGTAAAATATTATAATAGTTTGTAAGTTATAGATTAAAATAAATACATTTACAATGATTTTTTTTCTTTTATAAACATAGTTAAAGTAAACTCGTCCGTTTATAATATTTTTGCTGTACCTATAAAAAGTTTACTGCCTACTTTAAACTCGGTCTTTAAATTCACTGGAAGGTTTTTTTCCGATTGCGTTCTTTTTATATGTTTTTACAAATCTATTATCATCTAACGACTCATTAAATTACTAGAAATAGAAATAAAAAGATATCTACAAATAGGTATAAGAATGAATCCCTATTTCCCGAGTCAAGACAGGGCGCAACGCTTGCGGTTCAGCTATTTAGCAGATAACTTATAAAATATAAAATTTTCAATTGGTTCTTGCCGAAATTCTTTACAATTTGATAATTGTATCAAATGTAGGTATTATATAAACATTCTGCAATTCGATTGACCTTAATGATTAGCGAGTCAGTGACCGTATTTCTTGGGTAAGGTTCGCTTGCATTTAAACACAGCATTACGAAAATAACTTAGTTTTAACTTGTTTTGTCATTAAAAATGCTATAGAAAAGTGTAATAATACCTGCGATCGTAGTACTTTAAAAGTTATGATATGAAGTATCTTATTAATGAACATTTTATAATTTTGGATAATAAACCGTACCAGTAATACAAGTTCATTTTATTTCTACAAGCGACAGTCTTCTTTTTACAATAGTAGAGCGCATGGCCGTTATATCCAAAGGACACTGAATTAGACTCGTTTATCAAATAAACCAATATCACCTAGGTACCTACTTGATCTAAAAGCAAGCTCCCTTATCTGTACAAGCCAAACTTGTGAGCCAAACGTGTTTAGCTACTATTATGTATTCTGTGGCCAAACAAGAATAAAATCTCTATTACAAAAAATATACCACCTATTTTCCCTAATATTCATACATCTCTATGTCCCAACAAATCACTATAAAATGTCATTTTAGAACAAGCGTGCATACTCCTAAAGCATACTCGTGCATATTAATGAATTTTGCGCGCTATATACCTAATCATTTTTCCATATGAATACTATTCTACAAATACAAATCTACTCAGACTATTTTTTTATTGAAATTAATAAAAATTCTTCCAGTAATCTATCAGAAGGGTACGGCGCCTACCAGTCGCGGGAGCAAATAATTCTGAAGAACCACGGACAGCGCGACTTCGAGAATGGGAAAGAGGCGGAAGCGGACGACGGTCACCATCAGGTTTCACATCCCACGTCGTGAGTATGGTCACAGATTAGATACTAGTGGTCGCAGTTCGACGCTGCTAAATTAATTCATAAATAATTTTACAATCCTAGGCGCTTGACTCTGGATAAATAGTACCTCCAGCTGTACGGTACCAAGCCTAGGTAGCTCCTGAATAGTATAGCTTTCTGTTGGTAAAATAATTTTCATAACCGGGTAAATTCTTCCAAATATTATCCCTATAAATATAGGTACATAGTTAGAAAATTTTATATTTATAATGATAATAATTAGCCGTTTTTGCGGTCTATTAAAAGTTTGTGTTTTAGTATTTTAACATCGTAGGATTTTTTATCCTTGTATTGGAAACGTGATAGGCTAATGCTGTTTACAGTACCTTGAGCTTTTTTTGTAGGTACCTGGATACAATGTTACATCTCTTCCGAGGTAACATCGGCACAGGACTGCTGGCTATGGGAGATGCGTTCAAGAACGGCGGCATCGTATTTTCGCCCATTATGACCGCTGTGCTGGGAATCATATGCGTGCATGCGCAGCATTTACTTGTGAGTTTTGTGATTTATATATGTAGAAAAAGGGATGATATAACAAAGATAAACCTTTGAAGATACAGGGTACCCGTAACCCGGTACCTACTAATATGAACTGCTCACACATCTTACCTAGTTATAATCTTTTAATTAAGAACGAATTAGTATATTGATATATGATGCGTTTCTCCGGCGGTAAAAACGTCTCATGATCTTTTCTTATTCCTTTAAATTTTAAGATATTTTTAGATCTTTAATAGGTACTTTAAGCACTAATAACGATAAATATATTTGTAACCTTTTCCAGTTAAACTGTTCCGAAGCGATGTATCGCGAAACTAAAAGGGACAGACCACCAGGCTTCGCGGATACCGTGGCGCTGGTATTCGAATATGGTCCCGTGCGGTTGAGGAAAATGGCTTCCACCATGCGGATTATGGTCAATACATTCCTGTGTATCACACAGTTGGGATTCTGCTGCGTTTACATCGTCTTCATCGCGAATAATGTTAAACAGGTAGACATGAAATACAAACTTGATTGAAGTTGTATTTAAGATATTATACGAGATCTTAGTTTAAAATATTTTAAACCGTTGGCTTTGCTCAAACAACAAATTAGTGTTTATGGTCATAATTTAACTGACGGTACCAAAACGACGAGCTGTTCTCAATGGCGTATCTTTTTTTCAGATTTGCGATGAATACGGTGTTACAATAGACCTATCAGTGCACATGATAATCGTGGTCATTCCGGTCCTTCTATCGTGTATGGTACGCAACCTCAAGTACCTGACACCATTCTCTACATTCGCCAACGTATTGATGGCCGTGGGAGTGGGTGCGGTGATGTATGAAGCTGCTCAGGACCTGCCGCCAGTTCAGGACAGAGTGTACTTGGCCAGTTGGCAACAACTGCCACTGTACTTTGGTACTGCCGTGTACGCTTTTGAAGGGATCGGTCTGGTAAGTTAGATTATTTATCTTTTATATATCTATAAAGGATATTATTAGTATTAAAAGAGTTTGATAATGAAGAACCAGTTGAGCTTTAGATTGACATCAAAATTTGAAGATATTTTAATCATATAATAATAACACTATTAAAAGTGTATTTGGAGGTTTCTTTGGGTGGAAATTAACATTTTATAAATACATAAACATTACAGGTTTTACCTTTAAAGAATGAGATGAGACAACCCAACCAATTTCAAAAGCCACTCGGAGTGTTGAATGTTGGTATGGTGGTGGTGGGCGCCATTTTTATTTCCATGGGATTTCTTGGATACCTCAAATGGGGAGAGAATGTCGCAGGGAGCTTGAGTCTTAACTTACCACCTGGACAAGTGTAAGTAATATTTATGTATTGTTTAATGACACATTTTTTCCAACGTATCTATATAGACATATTGTTATATTAGAGCAGTCTACTAAATTGGTGGTTGGCCTGAGCGTCTCTGTAGGATGGACAAGGAAGGTTGGGAAAAAGCAACGGGCATCCGGCTCTTCCACTCATTGCACGAGACATTACTATGCTTTCACATACTACTTCTTGACGCCAATATTCCGTGGAGTTGTGACAGATTTCTCGTCACACATTAAGCTTAAGATACAAGATTTTCTTCTGAATAATTAATTTCGTTTCCTCTCTAATCAATGTTATTCTCCAGGTTAAGCACAGTCGTCCAGGGTCTGATAGCCCTCGCCATGATGTTCACATACCCGCTGCAGTTCTACGTGCCGATCGCGATCACGTGGCCCGCGCTGCGCAAGCGCTTCGGGAAAACCTCGCCCGTCGCTAAGGAGCTGGGCTATAGGGCATTCATAGTTATGATTACTTGTGAGTAGTTTTAGATAAATACTATAATATAGTTTGGTGTAAGTAATAGGTTAATTTATAAAACAGATACTTTTACATATAAAGATATTCTTTAGTTTATTGCGCCATAGCTGAGGTGTATCATCTATCCAATTGTATACCTGCAAATCTCAATTTCTTATTTTGTTTTATAAATAAGTCGCTCCCTAGTTACCAGAAGGATGTAACAACAATTTAATCTGTTTATCAATTTTAACAATTTTTATGTTCATATTTACCTATTCCATTGCATCTTCACAACCACCGAGTTTATAAAATGTGTGATATTATACGTATTATAATATAGATTATGATAGATTAGCCTTTTTCAAAATGGATAAACTTCATGACAGAAGAGTCACCCTTGACTTAACATTTTTGTTTAAGTTGTTAAACGGAACAATCGATAGCCCAGATTTGCTCAATAGTATAATGTTTAATGCTCCCCGTTCGATTCCCAGAAAACCTATCCGAACCTTCAGCGTTCCACCTTGTAGAACAACTCTCGGTTCAAACTCACCAGTTTTTCGCTTATTGAGAACCTACAATGAATACCTCACTAAAGTTCCGAACCTTGATATTTTTCACGATAGTTTGCCAATGTTTAAACGAAAAGTGCACAGATCATATCACATCACGTTTTAGAATTAAGCAATATTGAATTAATTTACTTACTTTAGTTGTATAAAACATCCTCATTGACTACATTTATCTTTAGTTTTTCTTAGAATGCTGTGTACATCTATAATAGGGTCAAGCATTAGAATATTCTTACTTTGTATTTATTATTAAGGAATGATGTATGCGCGATCTGTCGATGTACCCAAATAAATTAATAAATAAATAAATAATATTTTAGTTATATAAAAATTCTTTGTTACAGTTATCCTCGCTGAATCGATACCAGAGCTGGGTTTGTTCATATCCCTAGTCGGAGCCATCAGCAGCACCACGCTAGCTCTAATGTTCCCGCCTCTCATACAAATAGTTTACGATGCACACAGAAATCAACTCACTCTATTCGTTATACTCAAGAATTCTCTTATCATTCTTATTGGTTTATTTATTTTCATCACTGGCACTTATGAGAGTTTAGCACAAATAATAAAATTCTTCCGTGGATGATTTTATATGTATTCTTTAAATAAGGAAAGGTCAAATAGCCCGGAAGGGTTGAGAAACTTTTTGTTTGCGAAATTTCCTTTTCAACCCTTCACTAAACAGACGCGTGTAATTGTCACGTGTACTCTTTCAAACAAATTGACTCATACTGTGGCTTTAAGTATTTCCTGTTGTGCAATGGAAAATTATTTCGTTAAATAGCCAGTCGTTTCCAGGATATTCGGGAGATAACCACGATGTCTTGAGTGTTGAGTGTTGTTTGATGTTATTCCCGTGTGGGAAAGTGATGGCGCTAGTCAATATAATATATAGTGTAGTCATTTTACCACAGTGGCAATAATATTGCTTTAGACATCATTGTACGGGGGCATCTCCTGTGGGCATCTCTCAATAAAACCAGTGCCACGATCTGTCACTATTGTGCTAAGAATTTGTAATGTTGGTTAAGTTTCATAGCTTTTCAATAATATAGACTTGTATTCGTGTATGTAATGTAATAAGTTATGTATTATAAGATTTTTCATTCAACGGGAACCTCCTGTTGAGTGAATTGAGGTCGTGAAAGCAAAAATGGCGTAAGTAAAACTTCATAAAAATTACCTAAGTGCTAAAAATGGATTTAGATGATGATTTGTAATTTTACTCAGGCCGTTAATGCTCTCGCGGCCGGAATGATATTGATAAGAAATTGACAATTCTCTTTAGGGTTTAGCGAATTTTATCCATACGTTGTTATGATAATTATCTTACTTAATTACCTGTTTCTCTTTTAGTATTACAACAAATGCGAATTTAACGTAGCTATTACGATTAAGTATTAATTAACTTTATATGTTAAATAGCGGTGCTACTGTGATTGTTATAAATTATTTATTCCATCTAACGCAAAAATAAAAAAATCTTCCATAGCAAAACAAATTTAATGAATTCACTTTATTCGATTTGCATATATTTATTTCTTTATAATGTAGATTTAGCTAAATAAATTAAACGAATTTGTGATATTCATAATTAAAGATATTCTAGATTATTACTTATAGTTATATGAAGGACCATTACAATATGTTATTATTATGATACCTGTGATGTTATTGTGTATTCGAATAAATGATTATACATATATTATATATAATAGTTTTTATTTTGTCATTTCCAAATTCCCCTTAAAATTACGTGGTGAGATTTTGAAATATAATTAAATTAATACTATCACTTTATATAACACACATAACACATTTACGATTACAAAGAAAACCGTTGTACCGCAAAGCCAGTGTACCGTAAAATTTGTGTTGCTTGTTGTAATGGATTAAAAAGTTCCTACATAGTTCCGTACAAGAGCAGCTCAAGCAGTTGACGGCTGAGCGACGTACACGGACTGCTTGTTGACTGCTCGAGCTGTCCCTACCAACCACGCAGTTGACGGCTTGAAGCGGTCGCGACTGCTCGAGCAGTCCATGTACGACAGTGAATGAATGTCTATAGTTCACCGCGCGGTCGCGGCTTCAAGCCGTCGGTCTCAACTGCTTGGAGCAGTCCGTGTACGGCCGCCCTTAGTGGTTCCTAATTAATTGCATTTTAATATAATCACTACATAATTCAAAGTCGCAACATTTGAACAATACCACTTGGATTAAACACAATTACTAACTAAATTTCTACCTACCTCCTATTTCTAGTTTATTATTTATCCTTCTATCAGTTGGTTGCCTGGAAGAGATCACTCTTAGGGCCGATTTTTCAATGCCCAGATAAACAGCTAGATAGACTTTATTCTTCAGTTAACAAAATATTCAATTTTTCAACAGACGAATAGGACGTATCTATCGAATAACTACGTTATTTGAGGAATAAATCTATTTGCCGCTCCAACGGCCAGATAGCGCGCTATTCGACGGTTAGGGCGTATTCAGAAAGAAAGCTTGAAACTTATAAGCGCTTATCGGCGCTTGTCATGTTCATATATTTTCCTGCGCGGGTTACCAGCACTGACAGGAAAATATATGAACATGACAAGCGCCGATAAGCGCTTATAAGTTTCAAGCTTTCTTTCTGAATACGCCCTTAGGCGTTAGAGTTGACAACTGACGCGTCAAATTTGGGATATTTTCGTATGTCATAACATAGAGCGTAGAATTATTAACAATTAAACCTCTTTCTATATAATTATTATCAATTAAAATCATATTGAAATTGATGTTTTTGATAGTACTGATGACCATGCCATTGAAAATTTGCCGAACGCTGCCTTTAAATATGTCGTTTCCATCGTAAAATATATAAATTGAAACACAAATTTAACCAAACTCTTTACTCGAATCAAAACAACAATCAACAATCATAGAAGACAAGAGCAATACAAGACGTGAGTCATAATGACGGTTGTTGACAAATTGCAAGAGTTGACTCTATCCCGCTCTAACCTGACTAATTTAATATGTTTGTTTCGCCACTCCGAGAGCAGAGCTGCCAATATGGAAATATTTGGTCAGATAGTTGTTCATCAAATAAATCACGATTGAAAAATAGGCGAGCCGTTATGAGTTAGATAATTAATTGAATAAATCTATTCGAGGGGTAGTTATTAGACTGTTTATCTCGGGATTGAAAAATCGGCCCTTAAGTGATAAGGCCGCCTTCTGTGCTGTTTTTCTCTTAGAATAAGTTTTGTTTGTATTTTATGTATTTTGGCAGCACAATAAAGAGTATAAATAAATAAATAAATTTTATTACTACTTAAGAATAAGGGCAACAAATAATAAAAAAACTAGTGCTTCACTAAATATTTATTATAAATTGCTTCTAACAGACAGTGATGTGAAGTTACAAATTAATTAAAAAATCGGCATTTGCACAAACGTTGATACGTTTATTACTTTAAAACCATATTAATCAAATTATTTTCTGACAATAAACAAAAAAATAAACCAATTATTGACCCTCAAAATCCACTTGACAAGTAGGTATCAATTTCGAAACAAAAAAATAAATAAATTAGAAATTATATCAAAATCTATACAAATTTATAACAAAAAACTAGTCTCACATTAATTCACATTTACATATCAAATAAAGTTACACAAACATATCGTCAATTAGGTTTGTCTACAAATAAATAATTATTTTTAATAATAAATCGATGAAAAATACATTAAATATTAAAATATGGGCGGAATATTATTATTATTTTATATCCGAACTATGTTTAACTGCATAAATTACTTTATTGTAGTTTGTGACTAATTATATCTTTTTACAATTCCACAACAAAATCATAATATAACATAAGTTTAATTTTATAAATGCTGAAGACATGACAATAAATGTCGATTGATATAAAAATAAAAAAATTAATCAATTCTTCAAAATTTTTACTCAGATGCATGCTATTATAATGATTATAGGTAGGTATTACTCTTTAGTACAGACTTTTATAGACAAAAAATACTTAATTCACTGGTTCATGTAATCAACATTTGCGCAAACACATAACGCTAGTAGGACATCGCAATGCGCTAGTACACCAAAGAGCTACAACTAACTACTTTGTACTACAAATAAATACTTAGAAAATAAATAAGTACCCAACGATCGCAGTCCATCCGTTTCCATAAGCAAATGGCTATACCCATACCTGCTTCACCTCATATCATTATGCGTCGAATAATTCAACTTTGTTACAATTATTATAAAATATTCGCATCGATATGAATTGTCAAATATTTCCTCGATAAAAAAACATGCCATTTTTTTGCCGCATTCGTAAACCAATGTATAATACAAGATATATTGAAAATGGGATCACAATTTCAATATAAATTTAACTAATTACAAGTTAAAACCCACGTCCTTACCTATGGGCAGCCATTTTCTAAACCCTACCCATTAACCTCCTAATAAGACACTGTTCAATAAAATTCAAAATTATAGCTTACAAAATAATACTGTCCAATACGAACGCTAAACCGTTCATTCACACTTTATTCGATTTAAACGAGAGGGGAATATACTTTAAATATTATAAATATTCTAATATGTATTCTGTATTCAAGCAAACATATCAAAAATACAATTATGTAATAGATATTATTATCATCTTTCTATTAATATTAATATTAAATTAAAAAATAACAATAACAGAACATTGGTTTACAAATCGTTACAATAAATAATGAATTTCAAAAGGGCGGGCATATTTAATTCACATTTGTATTGAGTCTACACTCACACTCTTCTTCTGCTTTGAATATTACATTATTTATTGGCACGGTTTATACTATACATACTTGCACTTATGAAATTTGTACATTTGATAGCACATGGTATTTAACTGGTTGATTTCCAGAGTCCAGTTTCACAGCTTTCTGATAAGTTCTGATTATCTCATCTATCGGTTAAACCAACAAATAACGTTGCCATAATGCGTCATATAGGCTATAAGGCTACAATATCAGCAAGCGATGAAACTGGCCCTGTATCGTTTTCATTAATTAATAAAATCATATTATATTATCAGTCGTATACTATTTTAATGTACAACATAATATCCCAAAATTTATTGTTATAAATATAAATAAAATTTTGATGTACATCCCCTCGTTCTAATACACTCACAGCTCACGTTAAAGCGCATTTTTTATTGACGCTCGACTCCACAGAGCAATATCCACACTTATTTACTAATTTTGTGAATCATTTATAAAAGCACAAGCAGTGAAATATAATTAATAAGATTTTATGACTAATAAAAGAAATGGATTGAATATATTGTAAACTGGAGTAATCAATTAGGAACAAGAAGGAATATATTCTACATAATTTAGATTTTTTCAACTAGTTTTAGAATAAAGATATTGCTTACGTTGATATTATTATAGAACACCAATTAAAAACACTATAAAGGCCTTTCATAATATACAATATCAGTCGGATATCTTTTAATCTAAGTACACTTTATATCAGTTTTTAAATTCATTACAGCCTAAATCATTATTATTCACACTATCTTGTCCCTAATTCAGTTAAACACAGTAGTTGGATTATTTATAAATATGTGCTTAAATAAAATTACGGTGTAATAAACGGAAAGCTGTATTAATACTGTTACCGAGTTTTTCATTGAATAATTAATTATATAGTATGATAATATTCTTCTGAAAACTCTTAATCACATTATGTAGTTTGAGTTTAATTTATTATCTATTTAAATGTTGGGCTTACAAAACTTCACCTTCTCAATAAACGCATATTGTATAATAATTATGTAAATTCGCAATAAATATTACCATTATTATATTGATAGCAATGAGACCCCACAATAAACAACACTAATAAACCCAAATTTTAATCAACGTACTTAGGAAATTATAAGAGTAAATTTTAAAGAAATTTTTATTAGATAAAAACTGATGAGAAATCGAACCTAACATTTTTGACAAAATTTTAAATAAAAAATGAATTAAAGGTCATTTTGCTTTATACATCTATTCAGAATAGCTTAATAAAGCTTCAAGCGTAGAGTGAACAGTTACCTTCTAGGGAAGCGTCTACTATCTTAGACCACACCTCAGCTTAACATCAGGCGAGACTGTGGTCAAGCGCTTCCCTATCGACAATAAAATAAAATAAAAAATCACTCAATTAATACTCATCCGTCATTATTATAGTCTTAAACAAAATATTATATATGTTTGTTCAGATAACAAATACACCGAAAGCCATAGTATAAAGAGACAAGTAGGCCAACTACCGCCGTTTAGGAGCGCACGGCCTAAACTCGCGAGGCGCAGGGTTGATATTTTAAATAATTGTATAAACAAACACCAACCGCTCACAGCAATGGCACGGCTCTCACGAGACTGGTCCATGAGAAGGAACCGAACGGCGTTGTGTGCGTCAAGTTTACGTACGGACATGAACGCGGGGCATGGCCAAGTACTCTGCGTACATACAAACACGCGATGTAACTTTGCTCGAAGATAACTTACTTTTCTCTTTATACTATGGCACAGCTCAACATGCATTAAACTAGAAGTAAAATAAATATTCACTATCTCTATATTGCAAGTGACCAAACGTGGTCAAGAATAAAATATTCGATAGTTTCCAATCTAAATGCTACGTCGGCAGTACGATACTGTTATTCGTCTAAAGGCGGCTAAATAAAATAAATTAAAGGACAAAACCGCAACCTAAAAAGCAAAGAAACTTAATTTTAGTGATATTAAATATTATTATTAGTGCCACACTGGACAAATTAGTGGAATAATAAAAATTAAATCATTCTATTTCTGTCCCTTTTTAAACGTTCAGAAACGTTCATTAAATGGAAAAAGATAGTCTTAGCCGTTGCGGTAATTGAGAAAATAAAGCTTACATCTTTCTCCCTCACACGAATGCTATTTCTTAATTAAGAAGAAAGAAATACATATAAGCAAATGCGACAATATAATATTTGTGGGCGTGAGCGATTGATTCAGTTAGCCTAATAAAGTGAAATATTGAAATAATCCCAATATGAAATAATAAAAAATAAAGTAAGTATGTATTTAAGTTCTTCGTTTTGTTTATGAATAAAATATTTTAATAAAGCCTTAACCGAAAGAGCATTAAAATGTTTGCAAAACTACTTCTTTACACCTTGCTTGGAAATTTTGCTAATACTGTTTATTGTTATGAGAAATAAATTCAATTAAATAGTTAATTATATATTAAATTTTTTTTCATGAATTGGAAAGTCAAAAAATTATACTAATTTAATCTGAAGTCAAAGAATGTATTATATATTTTATTTGTTATGTATTCAATATGGAAAATTTAATAAAAGTATAAAAAATTAAGAATTTAAAAAGATATTATCTGATAGAAAATATAGATCTCATACAATGAAAAAAAAAACTAAAGTCCTGGCTTCATACTGTCAAACAATTCCTTTCTCTTACGGACTAAGTCAAAGGAGTTATGTAAAAATTTAAGGATCCATTAAAGAAAGAAATTGATTCACAGTATAGGAACGAGATGATAGAAAAAAATATATACCGGCCGAATTGATAACGTCCTTCTTTTTTTGAAGTCGGTTAAAAATCGTAAATTTTTCTTTTTGCATTCGCACGAACATCAATTTAAAAAAATCGAATTTGTATGGAAATTGACTAAACATTTTCACTAATAATGTCGTAAGATTACGATGACAGCCGCAACTTGAGCTACATAAAAAATACCAATATAAGCTACAATCCGCAAATAAAAAAATAAATTAAATATCACTGTAAACATTCACTAAAACATAAAATATACAAAAATAAATTAATTACGTAAAAAAAGTAAAAAAGACCACAACTTAATCCATCTTAACCATCTATACCAGAGTGGTTGCGTCAAATTCTTGGTCACGTTTTTGAGGGGGGTTGAAAATTAATGTCAAATTTGCAAGATCACAATTGAGGAGGAGTTTGTCATCACTATTATTAAATATACCTTAAAAATGTCAAGATAATAAGATTTTTATGGTCAAAATATTTTAAGGGGGGTTATTACCATCTATGTCATTGAAAATAGTCAAAATGTCAAGATTAGATTAGATACTTTCGAATGCTCATAATATTTTAAGAGGGTGCGTTACCATCTATGTAATAAAAATAGTTGTGTTGTCAAAATGTCGAACTGTCAAGACAAGTTTTTCGTGGTCAGAATATTTCAAGCGAGAGTTTTACCATTTATCCTAGTAAAAAAAGCGTCAAATTTTCAAGGATGTCTATCTCCAAATAACCGCAACATTGGGGTCATCATCTATAATCTGGTCGAGGGTCGGCAGGTCGATTCTCGCGATACAACAGATCTCATCAGCGCAGTGCTTGCCCGTGAACAGTCGTCTGATGCCAACTGCTGCATCGACGCGTGTGTTGAAGCCGTTCGGCCGAGTCGTGCTGCGGATGTATACTGGGTACCTGGAATTAATAAAATCATGTTTCTAATTCTGATATTGATATCACATTTTTGACGTGACAACGTCTTATAATTCGATAGAGCCGGCTACACGCACGAAAAAACATGACTCATACGGCGTTACCTCGCTCTGAGGCGATCCATGTAAGGCTTGAAGTGCAAGCGAGAGCGCGGAACGAGCGACAAAGAAGCACAATCGGCCTTAAGACGTTGTCACGTTCAACTATCGTCAGTAAACCGACTTTACAGAAAACCAATTTTTTTTTGAAAAGTACTAATTTCTAGCATAATCGGTGGAATTGTACGCGTACTTAATAAATTATCTGATTCCCATGCTATTTTCGCCTCCGTAAACTTTAAATTTCAAACTCGTTCTATCCGCACTTGGTCAGTCTGGAGCTGTAGTAAGTCGACCTGACTCAACAGAATGGTAATGGAGCGCGTATCTAGTTAGTAGATCTGCAGTAAGTCTACATGACTACATAGCACAAAAGTGAGACGAGTGTTTAGTAAGTTCACGTATATTCTTATTATATATTCAGTGTTTTTTAAGCTATTGCATAGCTTCTATCGCGGGCCTTGAGCGCGGGGACCAAATCCAGAAATTCCGTAACGAAAAAACCTCACGCTCCCCACTCCGACGGGCACGGAGGTGTGGCTTGAAGGGATAGCATGCAATAGCTTTACCGCGGCAGTCCCCGAGTGCCACACGTCTTTTTTATTGTTTGTAGTATGTGTTGAAATATTTTTTCTTAATTCTAAATTATTCTAATAGGTGCTGAATCTTGTTATTTTATGCTCTTTTGTCGTTCTGGATGGGTCGCCTGGTGGTAAATGACTCATATTTTTTTTATATACCGGCCTGTAGTCTTAATAGACTACAGCAAAAATAATTTTTTGCTCACCCACATCATATTGTTAAATTTCCTCTGATTGTTGGGTTGCCTGATAGAGATCGCTACCTAGCGATAAGGCCACCCTTTGCTGTTTCTGTAGTATTGTCTTTGTTATATGTATTTATGTATGTTCAATGCAATAAAGTATAATGATTAATAAATGGGCTGGTTCCTACCTCATTAAAACAATATTTAAGGAGGCTGGATTTACCGGTGAATGACAGTGGGGATACAGCGGGCAGTCCTGCTGGACAACGCTCGGATAGTCCGTAGGTTCCTCACTCAGTCGCCCTAGGCTCCGGCCGTCTGGCCACTCAGGCGGAGTTTTCCACAATACCGCCGCGCGGCGAGATACTTGCCCCCCCAAATAAATAAATATTCCAGTTCCAAAGTCACGTGATAACTCCGCCCTGCTGCAAACCCCTGACTACGTGCTACGTACCGCTTGAGGCAGCGCACGAGCCCGTGCAGCTGCGCGAACACGATGAGGCGGCGCACGTCGAGCGCGGGCCCGAGCGCCGCCGCGTGCCGCTCGCACACCGCGCGCAGCGTCGTGCCCTGCTGCAGCGCGCACAGCACTGTCACCACGTCCGCTAGTGATGGCTGCAAATATAATAATACATATTTTTTTTAACGTGATAACGTTTTTAAAATCGTTTTAGTCGGGTGACATGTTCAGAAACTTGTGTCACACCAAAACCTCACGAGCGCGATCGCAGGTATAACGAGAGAGAGACGGAGCGATCTCCTGGGCTGTCTCATCATTAACATCTCGATCGTAAACATACTTTACAAACAACCAATTTTTTTTAATGTTGGTGGATTTTTGACGTGACAACGTCTTATAATTCGATAGAGCCAGCTGCACGCACGAAAAAATATGACTCATGCGGCGTTACCTCTCTGAGGCGTTCCATGTAAGGCTTGAAGTACAAGCGAGAGCGCGGAACGAGTGACAAAGAAGCACAATCGGACGTTGTCACGTTCAACTATCGTCAGTAAATCGACTTTACAGACAACCAATCTTTGGAGTGAAACTTCTTTATCGGGGTTGGAAAAAAATTTAGTGTAACATTTTTTCGTTACGCGCCATCTTTTTCTTATCCCTACCACGCATGATTCGACGTATTTCTGTAAAGTTGCATATAGTAAATTATTTTTTGAATAATAAGGTCATAAAGAAGTTTCACTTCTTACGCGTGTACACTAGTATACGCACCCTTTTTTTTATGTTGGTGAATTTTTCATTCTAACTTCAAAATGTTAAAAAAAGTTAATTATAAATTTATATTTGAAAAAGGCCTTAAATCCGAGCCTTCCAATTACGTTTATCTAATATGTCGACACAAGTGGAAAAGATACGATATCAAATATGAAAAAAAATTCGAAAATAGCACCTCAAAATTTTATAAATTCACATTTTTTGTAAGGGTTCCGTACTGGAAAGATAAGTAAAACTTGGCCCTATTATTGCTCTCTGTTTGTCCGTTCGTCTTTCACCACTCACCAGGCTGTATCTCATGAAAAGTGATATTTGGATAATTAAATTTTCCAGGGATGATGTACTTCAGCTGTTGTCGCTGTATTATAATAAACGGAGGTTGGCACGGTGATAAATTGATTATATGGCAAATTTTTGACACATGCTATAACACTGACTCGACCCTTCTAATGCTAGAACAGGGGTTTAACGGTTTTTTTTAAATAAGTACAAAAAAAATATTGATTTGTACCAGTCTGGCGCATCAACAAGGGTAATAACAAAATGGAAAATAATGGCGATAGTCGAAAGTGTTGGAATTTAACGAATATTTGTGTCACATAAATTCTTGTATTTTCCCAGAGTCGATGGTGAAAGAGAGGGTTTCTCATTTTTTATCAAATGTTACCCTTATAATGAACACGATAATAGTTTACTTAAATTCAAGATAAGACAATTTATAACCTTAAGTTTAAACTTAAAAACATACCTTTTCTTTAAGATCTCCTTTGTTGATAAAAGTGAGACAAGACTTCTGCATCTCTTGGTCACTGAACAGTCGGCTGAGATTCGGCGTCGCTCGGTACATGTTACTGAATTTCAGCACTGGGATTAGTGTTACCTAAAAAGGGAAATAAATATAATTTTCGCAGCGATTAGATTTTACTGAACAACAAAACCACAGTAGAAAATATGACACAATTTTTTTATTGACTTTGAATCTAATAAGGTTGTGTAATTTTTAGGTTGTTTGATAAGTAATTGAAGATGTTGATTTCATAAATTCGCAATTACCCCAATGCAATTTGATCTATATGAAAATAAATAGATACTTACAACGCCATAATAAACTAAGTTTTGTATACAGGATTTGACTAGCGTCTTTTCAACATTGGTGTCAGAGGCTATTTTTGAAACATGGTTGTATCCATTTACGAAAGGCAATAGCTAAAAGAAAAAAAACTTTATTAATAATAAAATTTAATAAGTACAGTACGTTTGTATGGACGTTTGGATGTTTGTTGTCCTATAAGGAATATAGGTCAGAATAACACATAAGCTATAAACACTAGATTTTGCACGTGGGTTGGTCCGCGGGTGAAATCGCACAGCTAGGACTCACATTTAAGAAAAATTTACTGATTTGGTACCAGATTATTGAATCATTTGGTTTTGAACTAGTATCTTTAATATAACATATTTATTTCGCTTCTCATTAAATTAGGTCTATAATCAGAATAAATTGTTTGCAATATAAACAAAATATTTTGCCAAGTGCAGACCATTTCACACACAGTCTTAATTTGCTAGATAATCAAATTAATTTCGCACATATTGTTAAATTGTTGTAGCAATTATAGTGTTAAAAAAAAACAAATTGCAGGCAAACACTACAATAGTAAACACACTAATACTATAACAATTATAAATAAATAAATAAAATATTATTATAATAAAAATATATATAAATATAAATAAATAAATTAATAAAAATTTTAATATCTTTTTCGGGATGCAAAGATCTCTGTAGCAAATTTTATTTATATCGGTTCAGTGGTTGTGTCGTTAATAAGAAACAGACAGACAGATAGAGTAACTTTCGCATTTATAACATTAGTTTGGATTAGCTTTTCACTCGCGGCTTTACTCTTGTCGCCTATATGTTATTCATACAATATTGCATAATATTGCACAATCATCGTAACAAACATAGTAACACATCCTTCTCTATGGTTTTTTGTTCTACATCAATATTCATTGAAAATCACACTCGCAAAGTATCTATGATCCATTCATAAGACCAAGTTATAACGTGTTTTTATTATAGCCACATTCGCAGATTTACTCAACACATAAATTATATTTGCATTTGCAAAGCTTTATACAGTCACATTTCAATATTTAAACAAACACATAGGTGCCACAAAATGTACAACAAAGAACAATCAAAAACATTCTTGAAATAATTTTATACCTGTCGTGTAGTCAAGTCCCAGTCAGCATCCATATCAATCTCAAATGGTTCATCATCCTCGACATCTAGATGTTCCTGACTCTGTCGTTCGGGTGACCCTTCAGGTGGTCTGGTCCGTGGCGGTCTGCCTGGTCTGGGCAGACCCACGGACGAGACCAGAACTGGCACATCGAAATCGTGCACTGCTGGGGGATCCTTACGAACTTCAAGCACTTTTAAATGCATTACTGTGTCGCCTTCTGAAACAAATTATTAATAAAAACAAAAGTATGCTGGTAATTGGAATAATGAATCACAGATGGCTTTGAGTCATTTGTACATTTTGCATGATTTTATTGTATTAGACTGTATACAATAAAAAGTAAATAAATAAATAAAAAAGGTGTTGTGTTTTAAATTTTGACCTGAATACATGCACCTTTAATTATGTTTTTTAAAATAAACACTGATAAATTAACCACTTACCGACCAAAGTTGCTCTCCTATAGGTGTTCAAGTCATGTAATAAATGAGCTAATAGTGTCGGAAGCTTGGACGAACCACTTGAGACAAATCGTGTTTCTTCCTCCATGATTGTCTATAAAAATATTACATCAGTTAGTATAGTAATGTCAATGAAAACTTTTAATTTATAAGTATAAATTTTAATTAATAAGTATAAATTCATACTTCTAAAAATAATACGAGGGTAAATTATGAAAACAGCAGATGTAATGGAAAATAAACAACCAAATTTAGCCTGAAATTATTGTAAATTACTAAGGAATTAGGCATAAAATGTAAAGGCTCACACAAAATAAGACATTTTCCTTATCAATAAATTAGCTAATTCTCTTATAGTATTTACTTACCAAATGTTCACCGAGCTTTTTAACAACAGGTTCATACTGTACAGTTTTGGACCAGCTGTCACACACAAAACACAAGTTGAAGAGATACATGTTGCGTTCATATCTTGGATTCTCTATTCGTATCGGATAGCCTACTATTTTGTGACCTAAAGCATTGCTGTAAAGAAAATTTAAATCAAATAAAATTCATCACTCAATCACTTTTCACTATGATACAATTTAATGAATGTGGATGACATTTTTTATTTATCATATTGATTAATACTGTAATTTGTTTTGTAAATCTAACAAAATCAATGAAAAAAAAATGCAGTAATTTGTTATGAACACCATTTCTTAATAATATTAGGGTTGACTTTAGAAACGTGCGGCACGAATTTCGGCGCGATTTTAATTTTTATCGATCGGTAATGATGCCCCGAAACATTCATTAGCGGCTTTTCGTGCGGAAACGTGTAATTACAGAGAAATTAGTCCATTGAATGAGTCCCTCCAAGGGGGGTCTAGAGTGCGTGAGTTAGTAACGTAAGATGTTTCTTCGGAAACATGTCAAGAGTCCCTAGGTAATAAACATACTAAAACCCCGGGCCACTAGGAGGAGCCCCGGAGTGGGGGGAGGGGGGAAATGGGTCCATTTTTTCATTTTTCGCTTAAATCTCAAAAACGGTACATGTTAGAGAAAAACTTTCAAGGAAAAATTGAAAGGCCATAAAATTATCTACAAGTTGTACCTGAATCATTTTTTCCTATATCCTACCGTTTCTGAGTTATACGCAGTAAAACATGATTTTGGCTCAAACAATTTCAACATCAATCGATCAAAAAATATTTCTTTCTTCCAAAAAACTCAAATGTGCAACTTGTGACCAGTACTGATAGATTGCTCTTAATTAGTTCTATAATTGGTAAAATAAACACATTCCTCCATGGAAGCCTTTAGGAGGAATCGATTGTCAAAATATTATATTAGGGCAGTTTGAGTTACTGAACTTGATCTTTTTATTTTTTTCTTCCAAAAAACTCAAAAGTGCAACTTGTGACCGGTACAGATAGATTGCTCATAATTAGGTCTATCATTGCTAAAAATACCAGATTCCACCACGGAGGCGTTTACGGGGAATTGAATTTTATCAGGGTAGTTACGATACATGAACTTTTTATTTTTTTCTTCCAAAAAGCTCAAAAGTGCAACTTGTGACCGGTACAGATAGATTGCTCATAATTAGGTCCATCATTGATAAAAATACCAGATTCCACCATGGAGGCGTTTACGGGGAATTGAATTTTATTAGGGTAGTTAGTTAAAAAGTTCATGTATCGTAACTACCCTAATAAAATTCAATACCTCCTAAAGGCCTCCATGGTGGAATCTGGTTTTTTTATCAATGATAGACCTAATTATGAGCAATCTATCGGTACCGGTCACAAGTTGCACTTTTGAGTTTTTTTGGAAGAAAAAAAATAAAAAGTTCAAGTATCGTATCTACCCTAATAAAATTCAATTCCCCGTAAACGCCTCCATGGTGGAATCTAGTATTTTTATCAATGATAGACCTAATTATGAGCAATCTATCTGTACCGGTCACAAGTTGCACTTTTGAGTTTTTTGGAAGAAAAAAATAAAAAGATCAAGTTCAGTAACTCAAACTACCCTAATATAGTATTTTGACAATCGATTCCTCCTAAAGGCTTCCATGGAGGAATGTGTTTATTTTACCAATTATAGACCTAATTAAGAGCAATCTAACAGTACCAGTCACAAGTTGCACTTTTGAGTTTTTTGGAAGAAAAAAATAAAAAGATCAAGTTCAGTAACTCAAACTACCCTAATATAGTATTTTGAAAATCGATTCCTCCTAAAGGCTTCCATGGAGGAATGTGTTTATTTTACTAATTATAGACCTAATTAAGAGCAATCTATCAGTATCGGTCACAAGTTGCACTTTTGAGTTTTTTTGGAGAAAAAAAATAAAAAGTTCAAGTATCGTAACTACCCTAATAAAATTCAATTCCCCGTAAACGCCTCCGTGTTGGAATCTGGTATTTTTATCAATGATAGACCCAATTATGAGAAATCTATCTGTACCGGTCACAAGTTGCACTTATGAGTTTTTTGGAAGAAAAAAATAAAAAGATCAAGTTCAGTAACTCAAACTACCATAATATAATATTTTGACAATCGATTCCTCCTAAAGGCTTCCATGGAGGAATGTGTTTATTTTACCAATTATAGACCTAATTAAGAGCAATCTATCAGTACCGGTCACAAGTTGCACTTTTGAGTTTTTTGGAAGAAAGAAATATTTTTTGATCGATTGATGTGGAAATTGTTTGAGCCAAAATCATGTTTTACTGCGTATAACTCAGAAACGGTAGGATATAGGAAAAAATGATTCAGGTACAACTTGTAGATAATTTTATGGCCTTTCAACTTTTCCTTGAAAGTTTTTCTCTAACATGTACCGTTTTTGAGATTTAAGCGAAAAATGAAAAAATGGACCCATTTCCCCCCTCCCCCCACTCCGGGGCTCCTCCTAGTGGCCCGGGGTTTTAGTATGTTTATTACCTAGGGACTCTTGACATGTTTCCGAAGAAACATCTTACGTTACTAACTCACGCACTCTAGAACTTTTTATTCAATGGACTAAATCTTTTTTTTAATTTTTGAGATTATGTTCAAAATTGTTTGAGTTACATTGACAAAACTACAAGAATTGTGTTTGAAAGAGATAACAAATGTCTTAATGTACATATTAAAAACCATAGTTCATTCAAAAATCAAAAGCATGTTGCTGAGGGGACAAGAATTCATACGGATTATAATTGGCGAGCATATGATTGTTTGGGGCAATATGGGTATGTTCATAAAAAAGGTAATCACTCAGACCCAGACAACCCATTTGTTGCCTCTGACCCATTTGAGTCCCAGTGGCATGTTGTAAAAAGATTTTTTAAAAAAGATAACTATAACCACCCAGCAAACTTCGGTCATAATAAAGAGTATGTGGAGACGATGGGTGGAAAAAAATAAAATGGATCCATTCATTGCCATTGTAAATTGTATCAAACATGACGTATACAAGATTTGAATAAATAATTATTTAAAAAAAATGTTTTTATTGTATGTATATTGCATACAAATTGTTAATCACAGAAACGAATCTGTCCACCCCGATTCCACGTGGTACTTGTCTGTCATACACTAGAGTGTATTAAAAAAGTCGGAGGCGGGGAGGAGCGTGGCGCCCGCGTGTGCTGAGGAGCAGGCAGAGTCAAGCGAGCCGGAGTGGCTGAGGCTGGTCGCCAAAGGCGACCAAAAAGCCGAAGCTACGAAGGCGAGTGAAGACTCCTGCCTGCAACGAGGTACACAGGGGCAAGCGCCACGTTCTGCAGCGCCGGAGCAGTCAAGAAAGCCCATAATCTTCGTTATATTTCTAACTACATCACTACATAGTATAAAACAAAGTCACTTTCTCTATCCTTATGTCCCTTTGTATGCTTAAATCTTTCAAACTACGCAACGGATTTTGATGCGGTTTTTTTTAATAGATAGAGTGATTCAAGAGGAAGGTTTTAGTATATAATTTATTAGGTTTAAGTCAAAGCGGGCGAAGCCGCGGGCGGTAAGCTAGTATAAATATAATCTCAAAAAAATTAAAAAAAAAATAGAAGGGGGGTTTCCTCACCCCCCCACTTTATAGGGGGTCTCCCCTTACCTCCCCCCTCCCTTTCCCTCCCCTCCCCCCCCTTAATTCGTGCCGCAAATTTCTAAAGAAATACCTAATATTATTGTACAATACTTACACAGTCATTGTGCATTTCTGGATTTGAGGTTTTGGAATGATGTAAGCACTGATAGAATCAAACAGTTCCTTTGAAATGTAGTCTTCTGGGAACTAAAATGTATATGGTAATGTTAAATATTAAAAACAAAGAGTTCTCCTTAACAGTAATAATTGCAAAATTTGCACATGTGGGCGCCAAAGCATATAATATATACCTGTATACCTAAGGAAAGTAAAAAAACTTACCTGACATCCTATTTTGGGGCCAGCAACAGGGTGAAATTCACCCAAAAATATACACCGTATGGGCCCCTCACGTCCACATCCCTCATAATAACGCGTTTCCATGACTTTGGAGGACATTTATGGTGTTTTTTTTATTTACACGATTAACATACTCGCTGCGCCGAGTACAAAATATATAAACTTAATATTTCTTCATTATCGCATTCTATTTTAAATGGAACTTCGAGACCGCCATTTGACCTATGGATTTAGAAAAATAAAAGAAAACTCGTTCGTACATAACACAAAGGAATGTACATTTCCTTATGAATTTCCAAGAATTTAAAAAATTCTAATAAATCAGGACAGTTTTGCAGTTGATGACTGATGAGGTCCCACAGACCATGCAAAACTTGGCAGACATTGACAGTTGACATTAAACTGTCAAAATTTGCCATATTATAAAATGTCATAAAACTAATCTTATCTGTGCAAATACAGAATACTATATATTTTTATCTAATTTTTTTAGAATGACCATAACACCATAATATTATCTAAGTTAAAGTTAAAATAAAAAAAGACGTATGGCACTCGGGGACTGCCGCGGTAAAGCTATTGCATAGCATGCCTTCAAGCCACACCTCCATGTCCGTCGGAGTGGGGAGCGTGAGGTTTTTTTGTTACGGAATTTCTCGATTCGGTCCCCGCGCTCAAGGCCCGCGATAGAAGCTATGCAATAGCTTAAAATAAAAAAAATATTAAAAAGACAAAAATTGATGAGTTAAAAAGGTAAATAAATGTTTTCCTATTGTACCAAATTTTGTATATGAATATTATATTCTTTTGACTGGTCGGTTGGCTTGGTTGGTAGTGGCCCTGCCTTCCAAGTCACTGGTCGTGGGTTCGATTCCCACCCGGGGCAAATAATTGTGTGATGAACGTAGATGTTTGCTCTGTGTCTGGGTGTTAATAATTATCTATATAAGTACATCTTCTTATATATAAAATTCTCGTGTCACAATGTTAGTCTGCATACTCCTCCGAAACGGGTGGACCGATTCTCATGAAATTTTCTGTGCATATCGGGTAAGTCTGAGAATCGGCCAACATCTATTTTTCATATGTACCACGGGCGAAGCCGGGGCGGACCGCTAGTCTTATACATATATAAAATTCTCGTGTCACAATGTTAGTCTGCATACTCCTCCGAAACGGGTGGACCGATTCTCATGAAATTTTCTGTGCATATCGGGTAAGTCTGAGAATCGGCCAACATCTATTTTTCATATGTACCACGGGCGAAGCCGGGGCGGACCGCTAGTAACTATTTATTTAGAATTATTTGAGAAGTGCTAATTCAGGCTCTGGTGTACCAAATTTCATACCCATTCGGTCAGCTGATTTAGCGCAATAATAAATATAAATTTACATATTTTATAGGTACCTAGGTACATCTATATAATATAACTAGATTTCCGCCCGCGGCTTCGCCCGCGCAGTCAATGAAAAACCCGCATAGTTCCCGTTCCCGTGGAATTTCCGGGATTGCGTATTTTTCCCGGGATAAAAAGTAGCCTATGTCCTTTCTCGGGTATCAAAATATCTCCATACCAAATTTGATGAAAATTGGTTCAGTAGTTTAGGCGTGATTAAGTAACAGACAGACAGAGTTACTTTCGCATTTATAATACGTACCTATTAGTATAGATGTGCTTTAATACAAGCAAAAGATTAAGTACAATATTAAATAAACAATTTATTGAACCTATTAAGTACCTAGTACCTACCTATCTACCAAAATTCATAATCTAATAAAATTACAAGCTCTAATCATTGTGTCAATAGATTTACAGCGTGTTTATTTGTGAAAAAAAAAAAACGTCATAACACCAAATTATTTCGAAAAATATTGAAATATGAATCATAATAGTCATAACATCATTAGCAGTTTTCTGGCCGCTTCAAGAGCCAATTAATTGGTAACGAGTAATTGTTAATATATAAATAAATATTATTTTATTATAGACTTTTGCGTGAGCGTACCTAACTAATGATTCTTAGAAAAAGGAGTGGAAGGTCCTTTGTCTTGAATTAAATAGTCTGTAACATTTCAGGTCGCAGACGGATCAACACCTATTGAAATTAAAGAAAATCAATTATTACTAGTAGATAATAAATAGACGTTACAAATACCACCATAATATTTTATACTCATTTAACTATGTGAGGAATATTTATTTGGGTGGGTACCTACCCACCTAGTGAGTAGGACATAAAATGACTTATCGTTCGGTATGTTAATAAAGAGATTCTGAAAAAAATGATGTAAAAAAGAGGTTTAAATTATGGGTTTTTAACAAAAAACTACATATAGTCTAACTAGACAGTAGACTCATATTTAAACAATATTTTAGTAACATACAACCTATCCCAATACAATGCGGACAAAGTCGGGACAGGCGGTTAGTGTATGTTACATACTTTATGGTAAGATAATTTCGTGTTGGACCGAGACAAGCCCGGATCTGATAGACAACATGCATTATGTAGAAGTAGGTACAAATGTAAATCATATCAAAGGTGACATGTGGCCGAATATGTTTAAAATATAATATTACCTATCATTTTTATTTTTTAGACACAGGCCCGGAGTGGATAGGTACATATATGAAAACTAAGTAGGAGTTTTAGCGTTATTCAATCTTATAGAAATATGGTTTATTATTTATTACCTAAATAACTAGCAACTCGTTTTTGTCATGTTTTTGTAGTTAGTTACTCAAATAACTTATTTTGTATATTTAAAACAATTGTTACGTAGGTACATATCGTAGACCGTAGGTACATGTCCAAGTCGAGACATATAGAAAACATAAATATCCATATAGAAAAACAAAAAAATAATTAAAATATTTTCAGGCATTGTTGAGTGGTGTATCGTGTAACTAGCCCGACTTCTGACTGATTAACTAATAATTTCAATCTTAATTTAGTACTTCAACTAGGCGATTATGTATTCTATAGTTCAAAAGTTCAAACTGATATTCTAAAGCAGAATTACATTGATTTAAATTGTTGATTTCGTTACTGTTTCAATCTGTTTCTTCTGAGAAATTGAGCTTGAAATGGTCCTTTATGCATAATTAATTATTGATTTAGATAAACTATAAAGTTAATCTACTGCGTATAATAGGATTAATTAACGTGATAACACGAGGGCTGCGTAGTGTGATGTAGGTACCTATCCCGGCGACTAACTGTCTACTCGTAACAAGGGAGCCATTCATTGTTTCAGTCATATTAAGTGTAGTGTATAGGTGGAAGTTGGAACACAATACACTTTGATGATAGCCAGTAAGCCTATGGATATATGTTCTGAATTCTAATGATTCGAGCATTCTATGATGTCTCATTACATTACTAGATATGCCCATTGCCTATGACTTGAGTGAAAGGTATATTATGACCAAAAGTAGCCTATAATGTAATTTTTAGGGTTCCGTACCTCAAAAGGAAAAAAACGGAACCCTTATAGGATCACTTTGTTGTCCGTCTGTCCGTCCGTCCGTCCGTCCGTCTGTCAAGACCCTTTTTCTCAGGAACGCGTGGAGGTATGAAGCTGAAATTTATATCAATTACTCAGGTCTACTGTCCCTTGAAGCTGTGAAAAAATCAAACTTCTAAGCCAACGCAATCAAAAGATACAGCCGTTTATGCCGCAAATTTTCGACACTTGCAAGGGAATCAAAACCTACAGGGTGCTTCCCGTGAACTCAGAATCTTGAAATTTGGTACGAAGCAACGTCTTATAGCATAGATAAAGGAAAAATTACGAAAACCATAAAAAACCTTGCAGATTTGTACGGAACCCTCGGTGCGCGAGTCCAACTCGCACTTGGCCGGTTTTTTTTTATTTATGCGTTGACCGTTGCATGTGATTTTTTTTTTCGTTGGTATTATATGTATAATTTTCTGAGTAATTATAACTTTGCATTATTTTAATGTGACATAAAAAAATATAGTAAAAAAGGATACTCATTAAAATCTTATTTATAATAAATCATGCTTTCAGAAACCACTAAAACCATTAAAGTTTACCTACGAATCTTTTTCATTTCATAAAATTTGTACAACAAAATTGCGTCAGAAATTTCAGTCCAAACTCTAAATACACCTAACCATCCATTCAAATGCCCTATTTGTTTTGACTACATTTCAATGGACGGTCACGTAGGTGTCAAGATACATTTGTAAAGAGCTAGAAGACACTGAAACACATTAACCTAGTCATGTGAGGGTTGCCCGTGAACCGGGAAGTGATTCTCAAGGTTAAAGTGGGACATGCGCTGTACTATTGGTAGGGGATGGAGTGACTTTGTACGGCCGTTCTGTATAATGAATAGAAAAGTATTGTTTCGAACGAATAAGCTATATTTGCTTATGTTATCTGGATTATAAGTGTGGTTACAATCAAATCTCGACTGTGACATTACTCATTTATAATAAGTAACTGAAACAATTCTACCTCAAGAAAATTTCTGCTGGGTAATTGTGAAAGAATTCTTGTTCGTTTTTTTTAATTCGTTAAAAATTTCAGTTGTCACATAAACATTCATTTCATAAAAAATATCATAATAATTATTGTATGGAGATATTGTATGGGTAGGTACATAAGATAAGTAGAACACGATTTGCTTTTAAATCTCACGTCGCTACAAAATCACCTCGCCGCCGCTACCCTTGTTGTCCGTCACAGATTTCAGTATGAAAATTCTGTAACCAAACGCAGAGAACTATTCCTTCCCAAACAATATCTGGGCCAGGTACATCTGTGTGTACTATGTTATATCTTCAACGAAATATATAAATTCACCAGTGATGAGTTGTTCCATGCTCGTCGAGGCTACCTCTTCCACCATCGAAGACGATTTATACACGTAAGTGAAGATTTGTTTATTCTACATTAATATGTAAAGAAATCAATAAGTGTCAGCTGTGAGCGAGGTCCAACTGGCCTTGGTTCTTTTGTGTATACTTTCGTCTCTATGCATTTTTCAAGGCCAATGTCGAGGAGGCTCGCCGCCGAAGTGAAGTTTAGCGGGGGTTGGTTTTGTTGATGTTATGGAAATACTGATTTAATTAAAAAAATTTCGAATTGTAAGTTATAACATTGATGAGCATTAATAACTTAACAATAATATCATATGAGTATTTATGTAGGTGGTATATATTTTTTTAATATAGTCAGATAGGCATATGATTGATCATAGTCCCACCTTATGAAACGCGGTACCGTCTATGATGGTATATCACGACTTCATGTCTATAAGGTGCAATACTTCTCTTATGTACTTTGATTAAAAGTGTTTAACAGCCCTGTATGTGTTTACTAGGATAGATTTATGTTATGTGTCATTTGATATCTGTGTGTTATAACTTTTGTCTAATTAATATCAATACGACATTCATTACCGTCACAATAACAAAACACATAACTAGCTTTTCGCCCTCGGTATAGCAAAACCCGCTTAGCTGTTGCAGTTTCCGTTTTCCGGGATAAAATCTATGTCTACTCGGGTTTCAAACTATATTTGTGCCATATCAAAATCGGTACAGTGATTTAGGCGTTTTGAAGAGACCGTATAAAAACTGATAGACACACAAAAATATAATAGTAGAGATAGCAAAATTATGATATCTTCTTAACACGTTAAATTAAATTATTTTATGATATGACATGTTTATTGAAAATAGAAAATATTAGAAACATTATAAAGTTTCAGAACGATGACGGAGAGGGTTTAAATAAAAAAGCAAAGAAAAAACGTCGTATGCACAGTAATTGCAGCAGCAGATCGTTTATCACATAGGTACATAGGAGAGCAGTGTCTGCAATCGATACGACGTTGCGGGTAGTTCGAAATGCGGTAATCACACAGCGTTAGGTGCCACTTCACCAATAAAAAACTTATAAATCTACACGAGCACCGCTTTCGCTCGTTTCAAAAGGTAATAAAACCGAAATTGTCACGTCGCGCATCGAGCAATTTTTTTTCTTTTATGTATTTGTCATCGTCGAATTTGTGAATATAATTCGGGACCGGATTCGAGGTATCGACAGTATGCATATTTGATTTTCGTCAATTTACTTTGCAATTTAAATGATAGGTTGGCTCTGCTATGGTTCGGTTCAAATTGTTGTCCTTGATGGGTTCCCAATAACCTACTGCCCGTGTTTGAGGCCTGGATGTTACGAGTTTGTAATATTTTACGTAACACCCGTGCGTTTGAATAATATGAGGGTATTTAACAGATGTCGGTCCGTTGCACAATGCGGACGCTCATTGACAATGGCAGAGTATATCGCGTAATAATAGCGTTCCTGAATTAGACAGATCGATTAATCGCATTGTACAATTGATTACCTAGTCACTACTGGCTAGTACACTAGTCTCCCATGTTTTGTTCACAGATACATAACTAATAGATTTATGTTTCGTCTGAATAGTAGGCATGTGTGGATTATCAATGGAAATGTTTAGATGTTTATAAAAAGCTGCAATCGGAAATTCAATCTGGCACTGTTTGGGTAGTCTCACAACAGCAGTTGTTACCTTTATCTCAATTTTTAAAATTGTTTGCTAGTCCTTTTAAACAAACAAACAATCTAAACACGTTATTTGTACACGTTTTTTATACACGATTAACGTTATTTGTGCACCTTCTAGAATTCTTACCTTTAACTTCAAATGTCAAGATCCCCCTTCCCCCTCAGACTACGAAATCTATAAAGCCTAACCGCGAAGTCACCTCTATTCAAGTCATATCTAAATATTTAATAACTTTTCAACCAGGCCGACACGCTACCTGATAAATGATATCAATTTCAGTTGCAATTATTATACGAACAGCTTGCTTACAGCAAGCTTAAATGATTAATGAAATTTGAATCGTAGCATGTGTTACGATTTATCAACCTACTTCAAAAAAAGGAGGAGGTTCTAAATTCGATATTTTTTTGGGTTTGGTCACAAACTTTCGAGTGGGTGAACGGATTTTGAATTTTGATGTTTCTTTTTTTATTTGAAAACCTTCCGGTTGATCCAATTTTTATTTTTATCTAGATCTTACAATTATTTAAAGGTGGTTTTTTATATTTTACCATGATTTTACTTATAAAAATAAATAGTGAATCCTCACGCGGGTGCAATTCAGTGTTGCCAACTTTATTTTCTAGAAGATCGTATCACACACTAGGGAAAATCGTATTTTACCAAGAATTCTAAAAAAAAATAGTATGTTTTAAAAAATTCAATAAAACTGCAGCAAATTATTTAAATAAGAAATGTAATTGTACTTTTTAATAGAATGAAATACAAAATTTATCTATTATAATTAAATCACTAATTATTAGTATTGGTATAGGTGATTATTACACAGCAGTGCCATGTATAGATATAAATTAAAATATCAGTCGCTATCAGAGTCAATACACGTAACATCAGATGCAAGAGTCGAAGAATTGATTCTTTTGTACATACTTAAATTTAATTTGCACAACATGTCGCTGGATGGCTGGAAATCGATACATGATCCTGATTCCTTAACATGTTGTGCAGCCAACAAAGTTCCATTTACTGTATCTATCATTAATTTATTTCGAATTTTTGTTTTCATTAGATTGACGTGACTGAATACTCGTTCGCATTCGAAAAAAAGTTTAACGCTCGTTCAAGTTTAAAAATGGTTGGGTGAGTGCATTATGAATAAAAAAAAAGTTTAAGGCTCGTTCAAATCTGTAGATTGTTATTGTTTTTATAAATCAACAAATAAAATTAATCGGAATATTTTTTTTCCATGTTATTCTAATATTTGAAAAGATCGTATATTTTGCGTACGATTAGGAATTTACGATCGTACATCGTACCAAAGCCAAAAAGGTCGTATAAATACGATTTAAATAGTACGGTTGGCAACACTGGTGCAATTAGTCCAAGGAACCCTTGAAGTGCAAACCTATAATGTCCATATTCTAAATTATATATTTGTACGTAATCTTACTTTTAAGTATCTTAAGTATTTTTTAACATTTAAAATGTATTTATTTCTTGTATATATGTTGATGAATATTATTTTGTTTTAGATTTAAAGAAGACCCTGAGTCCCCGGTTGCAGGCTCGCCAGGTAAGCTTCCGTGCGAATGCTGTACATTTATGCACATAATATTTAATGTTGCCCTTGGATCCCGATCAGATACTTTGTTTTGGTCGGAAATAAGAAAACAGGATATATTATAATATCTTGAAAAAAAAAAAGAATTATAATATGTCAGTTCAGATAAAGATGTACCTACATTGCCATTTGACAGTTCAGATAAACCGTAAAATGATAACTAAAAAACTATTCATCTCTATTCATATAACTTAATAATGATAAAATCCATGTATGACCATCATCGTCCTTACATAATTCTATAAATACCTAAAACTGCAATTTATCTACTGCATTTCTCAACTCTTACACTAATAAAGATAGGTGTTAATTTATCTAACGACGGGCGAAACACATCGTTTAAAATCATTTTACTACGATAAAAAAGACATCAAACACGCACGAAGCAGCAAATATTTATTCTCAGGCTACTGGTGTTGATGACCGATCACTTTTTATCTAATCCTTATACATATAAGCTGTAGGGATTGGCAACAGAAAAACATGACAACACCACTTATGGTAGAATCACGGCGTGGTAAACCGCGTGCTAGACTTGTAGCTAGCGAAATGATAGATTGGATTAAACTTAATTTACAATTGGATTAATTCATGTTTAATTTATTTATTTTTGTCTACTTAGTGTACATACATGAATTAGAATATAAAGAAAAATAACCAATATGATACCAGAATTATATGTATGTATAGCACAATTGTTGTCTTATCAATAGGCAACCACGGGGAGAAGGCAAAAACGCGAAATATTTATAACGAATATGTAATATTATAGTGTTATTGTACTTATTTTTTGTGAGTTACTAGCCGTTAGCGCTTTCTTTGACGATGTATGGGGATATTTTCAGCTAGTAAACAACAGATCGATACCGGCTAATTTAGGGTAGATGGGTTCCTACAAATTTTTGTAACTCAGTAACAGATACATAGTACAATATACAGTAACGAATATCTTTTATAACTAACTTGAGTATTGTGTATCGTTGAATATGTATTTTATGAGCAAATTAGTCATTGATGTTGATATAAAAGGTTTTGAACATCGTACTTTTTTTGTCGTCTTAAAAAATTATATCTTAGATTCACAACATACCTAATTATTTAGACCTAAGTACTATGCTAATAGTTAACATAATATTATTGAGTTCCTTTTTAATAAAACGAAGGTAGGTACTTTATAACCTATAAAAAGCTCTGTAAAATAAATATAGCTTCGTATAAGCTCGACGGTGATCGAGTGCGATGCACCAACGTTAGAAGCTATAAGCTAGTTATTCCGGGATTGCGTGATTATATTTGACATTTGCCTTAAAAATGCATTTTTAACGAACTTAGATACCTACTCGGATAAAAACAGGTTTTAAAATTATTCCGTGTGAATTCCACGTACGGGCGTAATGAAAAGTGTTACAGTTATCTAGATCCAACGATTAAATGTATAAGATACACAATTTCAGATTATTTCAGATAATACTTTACAAGATTCAGCCTGCGGTTTTGCTCGGGTGGTTGAAATTTGATTGCCAGGAAATGTTTACAAAAAAATATGTCAGTCAGTTGCTGTGTTGCAACGTGTAAGACGGACAAACAAACAAACATATTTTCACGTTTCAACATTTCAGCTTGTGAGGGTTTCTTTTTCCACTTTTTCTAATTCATTCAAGATTGAAACACAGACTTTAATTCTAGATTTTGTAATTTATTGGTTTATAATTTATATAATACCTTTATTTAAAAAGGATTTGCGTAGTATCTACTACGCATACAATAAAAATAAGTGAAAGTGTTATACAGATTAATATGGCATACAGGAAGATGTAGACATGTTCAGAATATTTTATGTATATTGTCACGTAAAAGTACCTACTGACTGACTTAATGTTGTTATCCATCTATCAGATTATATTGATTTGGATGGAAAGTCTCATACAGTACTAATTTTGAACTTAATCTTGGTTATCAGCAAATCTTGTGAGACAGCCGGCCTATCCACTAATGGCATTGCTTTGCAAAACCTTTCCGTTCGATCGAAACACAAAATGATCTTTAACATAAGGACGTGATGTTCAAATTCTATTGCAACTGTTTTGCAACGTATTTGATTAGATGCTAACACTCGCACATTATATTTTCATTTGATTTTAAATTGTAGTTCGTTAGAATAAGGTTTCATTTGCAACGCGTTGTGTTTTCTAACAGCTATACCGGGTTCAAAGACCTACACGTCTTCCTGCGCAAGCGTCATAGAAGCTGTGCTTTTTACACGGTACAACTACGCTGCATGGATTTATATTATTGTTATGCTGTTTGCAATTTTTTCTCTAAAATTGTTAAAGTATAATTTTGAGTACAATTGCTTTTATATAAAAAAAGTCTCATTAATCATTCACGTTTGTAGTTTCAAGGTAGGATTTGTTATTTTTTGGTTTCTTTACAATATACATGATTCTTATGTACAGTTATATTTTGATTAAACTATAATACATTATACCAGTAGTTTGGAAAGTTAGGTCGTGACAAGAAATTTAGTTGTCATTGAATTGTTTCGATTGATTGGTTTGATTGCGCAATAGTAATTGCAGGTTTAGTGTATCTGAATCAACTTACTAGATTGCTTATAAGTATCTATAACGATTAAACTATCAATTTGAAATAGTTTATATATTTTGCTCTGGCTTCGCGATTGTTGAGTTTATATTTTAAGACCATGTGAAAGGTACGTCTAAACTTTTAGATGATTGGTTTAATTTACCACGATCAAAATGGAATTTTCCGAACTAACCGATATACAAAAAATACTTAGTTATGCTGTTTTATTAATATTAACAATCCAAAAGTAAAGTCATCATAACTATTCACATAAAACTATTCAACAGACGCGTCTGAAATCAATGCATTTATTTGCATTACATAGATAGATGATAACGCTGAGAAACACAATACATACCTATAGCAATATAGTACATTACTATTTGTATACGTAGTATATTATTATTAGTCTGTGCTACTATCTATACAGGGTGTAATCGTTAAGTGTGCACAAGCGATTATTCCGTAACTATTGCAGATATCAAAAAACTTAACCTAATCGTAAAATGGCCATAATAAATTTTTAAAAATAAAACGAGAAATATCAAAAAATGTTACATTAAACGCTCCCAATTCCCATACATTTTATTTCCCATACATTTTGTATTCGTAGCAGATTTTCGAAGTGATGTTCTCATTGTGCAATACAATGAGGAGCTCTATTTACAATTTCTAAATGAACTTCCCTTCAAATTTGCGAAGTAATTAAAGCAGAAAACCAAAAAAAGAAAGAAAAAGATAAAATCATTCATATTAAATGTACATGGGATATTCGTATCTCATACTAAATGTATGGGAGGGTTTCAAGTTATTTTTTTAGATATTTCTCGTTTTATTTAAAAAAAATTATAATGGCCATTTTACTCATTAGGTTAAGTACTTTCGATATCAGTTAAAAGTTTTTTGATATCTGTAATAGTAACGGAATAATCGCCTGTGCACACTTAACGATTACACCCTGTATACCTAGACCTATACCTCAAAGCCGTGGACTGAATCTATGCTCATAATGCAGCAAATAATAATAATAATAAAATAAATCTTTATTTCACCTTTAGATTATACAAAATTGAATATGAGGCTCTGGTTCTCTTGCTAGGCATAGCCTGTGTGAGAGCCAGTCCCTTCCCTTAATACATCTTGGTCTTGATAAAGGTAAAAATGAAAAGAAAATTTATACAAAGGCAAAATTAAAAATAAAAATAAAAATAAAAGGGAGAATAGCCAACTCTGTGAATGTGTGCTGTGTGTGTTATATATAATACCGCCTAACCAATCCTCATACCATACGCTCAATAACTATAACCACACGTAGGTATTCAATTATCTTCGATCATTCATAAGTTATAAATAAACACATTGCATAGCTACTGTTGAAAATTTTGTCCATTTGGGCGGCGCGCGTCACGGCCGGCGTCCTATAAGAATTGTAAATATTCTCTTGAAATTCAATAAGTGTTTTGAAGGTTTCATCCCGCAGACGATTTTATTATACCGTTATATCAAATAAGTTTCATTTCATTGGTGGCGGTGAATTACGTAAAATTATAGTAGGTATCCATATATGCATGCATTATTAAATCGAATCATCTAGATTCCTTTGGGTTTCCGCATTTTTATTGAATTATAACTATATAATTATTGTATTTACTGTACCATAATTTAAAGGTAGCTTCATAGAGATGAGAAGTATTTGGAGGAAAAAATATTTGAAATTGTAAGAACGATATAGGTATGTATGCATTATGGAGTGGACATTGTTTTTTGAAGACAGTAAATGTTTTGTATCAGCAATATTGTATATATTGAATATAATCACAATTTACCCCCTGGGCATGGTATTCAGTTAATTAATAGTAGCATACACTATGTACCTACTAACCCAAAAGGAATAGAATCGTACATTTCATAAAAAATCTCAAAGTTCAAGGTTTCGAATAAATAATAAACCATATTGTCTCCCCCTCATCTAAATGCCTAAACAACAACATACAATGCAGTCACACAGATATGGATTGCGTGTGACAAATGTGCATCTACATGTAAATTATTTAATTTAGTGTAAAAGCTGGCAGTGATTATAGGTATTGCAATTTTAAATAAGCTATTATTGAAAGGAAACCATCCCTAGACCTTCCTAGACACTATAATTTTCTTCCAGGACGGTAGTTTATTAATTTTATTGAAAATTACCTATACCTATAGTTATGTTTCCCATATTTAATAGATGTAAATACCCGTGTAGATAATAATATTCTACCTACACATTTTCTTACAAAACTCAACTTCGACCTTTTGATTATTGAAAAGATTTTCTGAATTAGCTGAAAATAAAAATAGTTCACTTTTATGTGGGCAAAATTGGTTACCTACGTAAAATGTTAAATTAACTTTGGACAAATCAAAAATAAATAAGATGATTTCTATACATATTGTACATTATACGTAGGAGATAAACTTACTTACTTCAGTTCAAAGTTGAAAGACAAACTCCTCACAGTGCACAGTGAGGTAAAAAGCCATGAATGTTTTAACTTTTACTTAATAAACTATGGATGCATTTTGATTATTATACTTATTATCATGCGTTAAGTTGTAACTAAGTCATGCGCGTCTCGTGCGCGGCATTTACTAACATTAGAATTCAACGACACACATACGTTATTATCATTATAATATTGGGATAGTTTTATAAGTATATTTTGATTGTTTGTATATGAAATACAATTTATATTTTAATTTTAGTAAAAAATAATATTATATTGAAAGAAATATAATTCCACTATTGATAATTTGTATTACTTATTCTGTTTATAAACATTTTTTTCATTACCATAAATTTAAGTCGTTTTGATACCTACATACTATATCATTTACGCTCGCTATATCATAGATAATATATTATTACTGTTTATATGACGCGTTTTGAAAATATATGTAGTAGAGGGTGTAAAAATAACTAATGACTTATGACACATTTGCATAAACCACAGAGCGGATGATTATTTCCGTAAATATAAATCGGGTCACAAAATTGATCAATTTCGAAGCGATATCGGTTATCCACACAAATAGATACTCTAAAAGCAATATCAAAAATAGAGTAGAGGGCAGAGGCTGTTATACCTGGTGAAGTTATATACAGCGGATTCTGCGCTGTGCAGCTCTGTTCAGAATACATTGCTGCAACTCAAGCCAGTTTGGTTGCATTGAGTGGTGAGAAAGGAGCAATCAACGGTGAAGTAGCGTCGAATAACGCGAGCTTCTGAACAGAAAGGCGCGTGAGTTGGAGGCTGGCGAGGCAAGCTTGCGTGAAGCTTTTAGCTCAGTATGCGGTAGGCCACCGACCGCAGCAGACGTGCACGGAATGCACGTAATATGGACGTGTGGGGCGGCCTTCCCGCTTCATGCGTTCGCGCAAATCTGAACGTCGAAAACACAGATTTTGGGCTATCGTTTTTCGATAAGGAATCGTCTCAGGCTCAGCAGAAACAAGGTGTGTTGTGTTTTTTATATTTTCTGTATGTGTTTTGGTAAGTTAAGGCGAGCTTTTGAAAACGATACAACGGAGGACTTTTTTTTTTGAGATTTCTTTTAATGATATTTGGTTTCCTGTTTAATGTATTTAAAGCAATTCCATTCATTAAAAAATTTCTTTAACATTTTAGATTACTTTTGTTCTATGCGCTACCCTGCACCTCCACTCTCCAGGCATAGGCATTACTTTCAAAATTAATGTACCGTGACTAACGACTTCTGTTGTATAACAATTCTCATACCGCTTTGAATATTAATTAAGTTATGATATTATATTACAATTATCTAGTCACTCATTATGTTAATTAGGCAATGCTAAATATAATCCTATGTATTTTGCAGTTAAACTCAACACGAAAACAAAATAAATAAATTATTACATATTTCCGTGACAGATGGACACACAATTTTAAAATCACAGCGAACACTTTAAATTGCAGCTGGTTGTACGAATTCGATTCCAATTATATGGCAACCTACTTTTCAACTAAATGTCAACTTATTGTGATTCTATACGATTTTCATTTTTAACCTTATCAATTATCTACATTTGGGTTCTACACTAGGTTTTCGTTTTCGGTCAATTGATTAATATTTATTTCATTTAGATTATGTATTAGTTATAATTTTATAAGTAAAGTATTTGTAGGTCATCTAAGTTATATTATGGCAACGAAAATAAAATTTGTATGAAAATTCATCTCAAAACAGGATAAAGGACAAAATTCTTGAATTGTCATCCGGCTAAGCATTCATGTTATACAGGAATCGGTCAGGGTCACTCTCAAATCTACCGCTTTCATTTCCTCTTAATAATCACTAATATTCCTTTAAATCAATATAGAAAGAAAAACGAATGCAAAGCTGCTGAAAGACATTTATGATTTGATAAAAGACGTAAATACATACTATATTTAGAGGAAGTTTTTTACATACTCTACGCAGGTATTGCCGCGTAGGCTTGAAGAGGTTCTTATTTGATTATAAATTAGTCATTGACTATTTTTCTTTGAAAGAGACAAAATATGATAATAATTCGCTTGGTGTTTAACGCTTGTTAACGATTCTCATTCCCTTCAACCATCCATACCAATAAGTGGTGTTTAGGTATTTAAGATGTAATTTTATTATAGTTTTCGTTTTAAAAAGATAGATCCCTTTTCCTTGAAGTGATAGAACTAGTAGTCTATAGAATTTTGATTCATGAACTTAATATTTAATCTAAAAATGTGGGTATAATTGTATATTACGTCTATTACATTGCAAAGAGACACAATATTACAAACGAGAGAACGAAAATGTTTTCAAAACAATCTAATTGCTTACTTAACACGTTCGCTGCGGCACAGATATATCTGTACTTTCCATTACTGCGTTACGGGTCATTTTAAACCTTGTCCTATACCAGAGATTGTGGCGGCACGAGGCATATTAAACCCCACCGCCCGTAGGAGACCAAAATCCTTTTTTTGGCGCCAAATAAGACAAAGTGTGCGGCTTTTGTCGTGATTACTATTAACAATGAGTTCATTAACCTAAATCTACCGCCGCCCGTGGTTAGATTAGTTAGTTTAGATTCTATGGGTAAAATAAAATGTGGGGTCTGATGTACCCCATACCGCACTGAACAATAGCAGTTTTTCATATAATTTAGTGATGGGAAAAGAAATATCGATTTTATTTAATTGTATTTATTTATCAAACTTATGGATGTTTTTTTATTAAAACAGGCCAAACCAGAATATTGTTTGCAACCAGTGCATTCTGTGAGAATTTCCTTTACTTTTTTTGTCGGCCTCACGACTTGTTAAGAAGATGCGGAGTTTTTCGTAACATCCTACACATCTCCTCTTCTTTGATCCCTTTAAGAGATGATGTGCCTTGTTTGTTGGCTTGTTGACTTGGGCAAGAGTTAAATTTTGATGAGCCATACACCGATTGCCGGGTGTTTTGGATTTGCCGCTAGTTGATTCAATGAACAAACACACTAATAGTAATCATGATTATCAACCTATTTGAAGAAAGTTACTCAACATGTCACATTCACGTTTCTATTAACGATATTTATTATAACGAGTAGTTTGAAAATTAGGTACCTGTATCCACATTCAAGTCCTTCTGTGTAAAAACTTCAATAAGTTGTTCCACAAATAGTCTCGAATGCGTTGCACAACACTAACCACGTGAGCTAGCTTAGGGTGCGGTACGAGGTGCGCGGTGGTACGAGATGTTCGCAACCTCGTTCCGCACTGTGTTAGAATTTTTATTTGTTCAGTGCGGCACGAGGTCTAAGAAACCCGGTATTAAGGTCGGTATACCATTGAACTTGGAATCAATAGCACATCTCAGATATATAGATATCACTTTCCTACACTGAACCAGATGGAAGTTATGCCTCCCGCACGACAGAGAAGTTTAAGTTTTTTCCTACCGCTATAACGACGAGACACGGACAGGGTGTTTCAAACCCTGTTTCGCAGCGAACGTGTTAAGATTGAAAGTTTCTGGTTCGATGATCTCTGAATCAAACCGTTATTCAATCATTATTACAAGCATATTCATTCGAAACTCCTGATTGCATGTGATTGCGACTGTAATTGTAAATGAATGCCACATTACCTGAAGCTCCTTGAACTTCGAGCAATTTCTGTAAATGTTTTCCATCGAACCTTCCATGGATGGCAAAGTTCAAAACGATTATATTATTAGTTATTACTTGCTTTTACCTTTTACTGCTCACTGCATGATGCTCGATTGATTTATAGTATTCATAGAAATTCTCTAATGCCTGCAGACTTTGTAAGCCCCCGGTGATGATAGATTAGATTGTTCTTACATAAATAAACACTTTTTTCAACACAACATGCAATATATCTACGTATATATATATTTTTAAATTTTAATAGTTAATCTCAATCTCAAGCTTTCCTAAGATACTCTCGCGATCCCGAGAGTAAAGATTTCCTGCGCGTGATCCAGTATCTGATTTTCCTTCTAAATAAAAGTAAAAAAAAGAAACTTATATATTACATACATATCGGGATTGCCCGTGTGTTTGTGTAGACGCCTATATAATGTACATAATAGCCGTTTGCCCGTGGTATACTCAGTGATCACGTACCGGAGATTAGTGCGTTCAAACAAACAAACAAACAAACTCTTCAGCTTACATGAATAATATCTAAGATTCTGCTTAATTCGTTATCAAAGCCGAAATCCGATCGCTTTTTTCATTCATAATATTCGTGGCTATGTCTTCTCAGGATGTATATTTTCCGGAGTCATATGTTACTTTATTTAAAAAGAAAGATAATTTACACAATAGATATCAAAAGAATATTGTTTAAATCTTCTATATACTACGTACTTACATAGAACATTGTAGAAAATTGAAATCTACCGAAATATTAATAAATAAATATTGTATATTTTTTATTTCATAAAAGCTATGGTTCTGTTTTGAGATTTGTTTGTATTGCAGGTTTAATTACAGTCTATGTAGGTATATTGTTTTGACTAATTATATGTTATGAATGCATAATTGCTTTAATAATTATATTCGTTAGTTTTATTTTATTATAATAGTGTTAAAATGCACGTATTAATCATAGGTGATAAAGATAATACGACAAACATGTAAACCAAAAATAGGAAATATATTTAATTTCACTAAAAATAAATACCTAAATCGAAATCTACGAATGTAGAATTTTTCCGGTCAGCCAAGTTTTGCAGGCTGCAAAGCAGCTTTAACATTAAATGGCGAAATTTTTTAGGCAAAAAAATACAGCTTTTAGGATTAGGACATTTAATTTATGAAATGGCATGACAATTAAAGAATAACCACAACGACAAATCGATTTATCGGTCCGTGAATTTCCGTCTCAATCCACTAAGCTCTGCTCAATTTCACTTCAAATTCTTCGTGAGACGAATGGTATTTCAACATGTCTATCCCACATCTAGAAACAACATAACAAGCTTATTCCTACTACATATGCATCTAGCCTCAAAACGTAAGTAGGATAGTATGAGCGAAAGTTGCATGAATATCGGAGACAGACTGAAGGACGGTTTAGCCCAGGCACACATAATATAATACTATGGCCCAGGTGTCTCTGTCTCATTATAATCATAGGGCTCCATACAAATTTCATGGGCAACGGGAATGTTTATGTAATAAGTACTCCGAGAAAAGGTTTGGTTATAAACAAGGGTTATTATCATCGTCTGTTGAATATTTAGTCGATGATTGATGTTCTGTTATCTCCGTTGATATTGGCTTTGTTATCGTATTTAAGTACCTAAATGTTATTTTTTGTTGAAAAAACAGCAAAAAAACAGTAATAGAGACTTTACTTGTATAAAGTATAATTAATAATTCTTAAAAACATGCGATTTTCCTGGGTTTGTTTCTTTGGTCATGTAAACTCTTTGTAAATTTCTTCTCTTTGTTAATGGCTTCCGCCACGTTTTATTTGTGAAAACTTTTTAAGTAGCTTTTTGATAAAAAATTATTGTTTTGTGTTTGATCTACCTTCGTGTTATGAATACAATTCACCGTGGAATTTTTTTGACTGTATATACGAAAAGAAATTAGTGTCACCATCTCTTTTATAATTGTATTGCGCGGATATAAAAATCTTGTTGGCTAAAACGTGATTCATAGTTTTAAAATATATTTGCAAAAACAATCATTAGGCTAACTAATGAAAAAACATACAGAAAAAGAGTGAAATAAGAATTAAGTTCAATAGTTCGTTCAAAAATCTCCAAAAATAAGCCAAATAGATCAAGGTATTCAAATTTCAATTGTCCTTACTATCAATGTGTCCCTAACATTGGCCATTTTGTACGGTACACGGCCACGGTAACTGTTTCAATCTACGTATATTAAAAACGCCCACAAATCTATACAAAAGTACGATTATAAATTCCATGCAGATATTGAAGTGAAACTTCTTTATCGGGGTTGGAAAAAGATTTAGAGTAAATTTTTTTCGTTACGCGTGACATTTTTCCGTTACGCGCGTTTTATTATCTTTTTCTTATCCCTTCCACGCGTGACGCGTGATTCGACGTATTTCCGTAAAGTTGAATGTTATAGTAAATTATTTTTTGAAAAATAAGGTCATAAAGAAGTTCTGGTACACGCATACATTTTTTTTATTGACTCTTTTGGGCAGGTTTGAGGTTACACGAATTCGGGACTTGCTTGCTTTTTAAGGTCATTTGATGTGATAAAAAATGGAATAATATAGCTTTAATTTTTTAGCAAAAAGTAGCCTATGTGCATTTTAAGTTTCTTTTTTGTTTCAACGATACCTTCCTTATTTATTTTATTTAATGAAAATTACTTTTTCATATCATGCTTCTGTACCATCGATTACAATAGAATCTAAACTTCTTTATTACTTGTATATTGTTTTAAATTGTTATTTCAAACATTACTTAGTTTATTTATTAGTTTCATGCCTTTCTTATATTTCCTACAATTAGGACTTAACATTGTTCAAACAAAACTAAACAGTTCATTAAAAGTTTTAAACTTTAGGGAACTTTTAGTACTGGCTATCTATTAGTTGTCGAATAAGGTTTTCTTATTACTTTGACCTAGTAAAAAGTTTCAACTTACATTAGTAAAGACATTTGTTAAATAAATCGCTTTATACATAAACACAAATCTGCAGTCGTTACGTACATTATAACTGGAATAACCATGATATGACAATAATAAATATGGATCCTATTTATAGTTAAAAGTTTATAGATTTTTAATTAAATAGTTAAAATTAAAGTTTCATTTAAATTCATCAATTTCTCACTGGGTTAAATATAATTTCATAAAGACCTATTCCCGTAACCTATACCTTTAGACCATATTCAGGTTACTATTCTACCTCAAATCAAATCAAATATGCTATTTTAATGCAATTTGCCTATCAGGGTAGATATGCGACATAGTCACGGGTATATTCCACCCTGATATATGCAGGGATGTCCGCGTTATGTTCATCCGCCCCGGAGACAGTAAATGACAAATATCACACGAACAGTTGGTAATTCACCACAGATAATATAATACAAAACTAGTTATATATTCACGTAGTTTGAAGTTTGAACCACATATATGTTTACAGTTACGTTTGAACGATGGCTTGCGTTTTACATAGTCACAATTGTATGACATGGAGGTACCTAGCTACTTATTTTGTTCTTAGTACCATTAGAGTTACGCCAATCCAATTAATGATAACAAAATACATATAAACTTTCCTATTTTAGCTTTGCAATTACAGAATCAAAGTTTACAATTATGACTTGAATTAGGTATTATTTTATGCCTATCGTCTAAACCACTTTTATTTTCCATATTACAGAGCATTATACATAATATAAATAATCCCCTTATTATTCAATGGATTTATCTCTGCTATTACCAAATTTTAACTAAAAACTGATGTACATCGACGATTACAAAGTTGATAATTTTGTCCAACGTCCTTGCACGCTATCGTCCATTCGTTATTTTGCGAAAATCTGTTGTAATGAGAATTTGTATCATACCCCGGAGGCATGTCTATTAGTTTGCGAACTTTTATCATCCCGGGAATAGCCTGTTAAAGTTCTCGCTTCAGTTAAACTCATGTCATATTGATGCAATGAAAATTGGAGAATGACGCAAAGTTTTACCTCCGCTCGAGCTCTGAGCAATATGCGATACTCGTAGTTTCATAGTTCGTGCGAAAGTAATCCTATTTATGGGTAACAATTTAACAGTTTCACACGGGTTCTGATGTAATTAAGTTGCAAAATGGATTACGGATGGGATGCGGCGTATTTAGGTTGACCGCAGGCTAGAGTTTAACCTCATTTTGCAGAAAGTATCAACCAGACGCATAATAAACAAAATTCGAGCGGTGGTGGTTAATCTTGTTCTGTTCATTTCATTATCAGTGTATATGAAAAAGTACAAGATTATTTTTCATGGGAATTTTGTTTCTTGTTATCTAAAAATTAATAAATATTATTTTGTAAATAATAAGATACAGCCCGCGGCTTACAATCAGTGAATCCTATGACCTTATCTATCCAAAGATATAATCTACCAATTTAAATTTCTGAGCCAAATATCAGGTACGATCAACAATTTCGGTAATAAATAGCAGTATTTTCAAGTACTTTATAATAATCATACATTTTTGATTTAATCACATTCTAACTTTAACATATCAGACTCGCAAACAAAACAAGGGAAAATCACTGGTATCTCAAAATATAAGTTATAACTTCAAATAATCGTAAAGTCGTTTGAAATTCGGAGCCCAATGTTATTGAAATTGACTTTTCTTTGGCAAATCTAAATTTTATCAGCCGCCACATTATGAAGCTGACGTCATGCAATGGAATATATTATGTTAATACGATATTTTATGTAAAATAATTTGGGCGTTCGTAAACTTTACAGTATATTTACGGATTATTGTGGCTTTATAGTGTTCAAATATATTTTTGATATCTAGATAAAAAGCCTCCTCTAGAATTAACTAGTTTGTTTAAATATAGCTTAGGTAAAAACTACCCCATCAACATGGGCAAATTAACATGACACTAGTCGAAGAAATTGAGATTTTTTTAGAAAAAATTAAAAAGTTTAGTCGTATTATTCAAAAAGTTAAAAAGTAAATGAAATGAGCGAGTGCCAAATGCTATACCGTTCGATTAGAACGATCTCTATATCGATTAGAACGGTCTATAGGTGTATTATTATCAAAGTATTTACTTCTTTCTTAAGTTTTGAACGATGTTATAATATAGGATTAGAGTAAAATAGGAAATTATAGGTACAATACGACCTAATAGATTATACACACCACTATACCGTATACGAATACGCGAAACATATATCTGTTTTTAACCAATCTTGGTTTCATTTGATGGTCGATGAAGCGCCGAATTTCGTAAAACCCACCCAACGTTGCACAGGCAATACAACGTATGTTCTGTTTAAATTGCATGTAATTAAGCCCAGCAGTTTCGCCTGAGCGTTAATGAATTAGCCGGCCACTCGTATCAGAGTTTAGAAGCCTAGAAAAAGCTATTTCGCTCCCGTATTTGCCCGCAGGGTACAGCCAGATTAGCCCTTTACCCCTGCCTAGGGTTTACATTAAGTCCAGTTTGTATAACTCCAAATATTTGCTAGCGAACATCAAAAGCAATTTTCATGAGTACATATTGATTCATATTAAATGTTTTAACTTAGTCTCGGCATTGACTTAGACTCTAGAGGAAGATAAGAGTGCATAAGGATTAACAAATAAACAAAATAAGTACTTTATTATGCACCAAGAAATAACAATAACAAAAGTAAATATTTATAAGAAAGAGACACAGTTGAGCAAAATAGGATTAAGTAGTATAGACGTTATTTTTTTCGATTCGATTAATAGTTTGTGTGCAGAAATAGAATACCAACAGTTTGCTTTTTCCGGCTTTAACTCCATAACAATAAACAAGTTATGGGTTCGAATAAGTAGTATTTATAATTTACTGTAAAGGTTTTAGATATTGATCATGAAAAAATATAAACGTAATATTATTAATAATCTGACCTGATGTTCTTATTTATCAGCTAATAACATTGTATATATATAGCTATCATTGGCTAATAATAGCTAGCCAAAGACATTTCTTTTCGAGCAATATTAATTCTACAGCAAGTTTTCTTTTAAATATGTAACTACATGCTAACTTATATCCAAAAATGTTATCATGCTTTTTAAAATTTAACGGCGTGCTTTGCTTAGATTTCTGTAATATGAAGTGTTATAGGAAGGAATTAGAATATTCGCTTAATTTAATGTGTTTATTTTAATAAGAAATAAGTATAATAATTATGTAGTAATCTTTTGAAAAACTTGAGGACATTTAATATTTCAAGATTGAATACCGACAAGTTGTTGCAATACAAAATAAAACTTATAAAAAAGATTTGAGAATGAAATATAATATTACATAACAGAAAATCTAAAAATAAAAGAATCCTGAGAATTTATCAAACTCGTTCAAATGTATTCAAGTATGTAATCACGACAATAGATAATATTCAACAGTATTTCATCTCTTCGTGTCTAATACAAGGAAGTACAATTAGATTATCGATACATAACTACATACTAATGAATCGAGTGAGCTTTAAAGCGCTAAAAGCTTTGAAGCCGATACTTTTCGGATTCGAAAATTAACAGAAATAACAAACATTAAACGATTATCTCTGAATAGCGAAGAGACCGATCTCGGAAGCAAGCAGGCTTGTGTGAGGGGGAGGGGGGGCAGGGTGGGGTCGATGACCCCGGGTTATGCAAGTTGGCGTGATCGTAGACCGCTTATTTACCGAGTCGCTTTCACGTTGGGCTAGGTTAGGGTCCGATTTTGACACCGTTTATTTCCTACCTCCAACCTATTTGTTGAAATTGGAGACCTTTCTCCTCGCGGTGATCAATTTTAACGAACGTAAAGCTATAAATGGAACAGTATAGCAATCTTTCGTGTTCAAAACTTCAAATCGTGATCGAATGATCAGTTGACTTTTAATAAATGTGAATGGATGTTGCCATAATAGTCATTTCAATTTCATTAAACTTATTTGAAAACGTAACACATCAATCAAAAATAAAAATAAAAATAAATAAATAAAGCTTTATTGGATCATAAGATACAGTAAGTAGTTGTTACAATTACAGTTTAAGAACAATATTAGAACAGTTTAGATACTAATCAAGATAATATAATTTAATAAAGTTAATTTAAGTACTAGGTAGGTTTCTATATGGATCCCATACGGGTAAAAGCCTCCCCCAAAGAATGCCACTTGTTCCTGTCTTGGGCTATGTTCAGCCAATTTCCGCTAGCGACTGCTACTATTTCGTCAGCCCATCTGGCCCTTTGTCGACCCCCTGTCCTGGTGCCTCTTGGCCCCGACCATTTCACTGACCTGAGGGTCCATCTTACGCCTTTGTAACGAGCCAAGTGACCCGCCCACTTCCATCTCCCTCTCCCAACAAATCAATCAATCATAAAATATCCTTATATCATTATTTAAAAACCAAAATGCAATACATACGGATAAAATATGTATGACCTATTAAACGCAGAATGGAATAAATAATTCTATCTTAATCTTAATCTTAATACTATTATAAAGGCGAAAGTTTGTAAGGATGTATGGATGTATGGATGTATGGATGAATGGATGTATGGATGTTTGTTACTCTTTCACGTAAAAACTACTGAACCGATTACAATGAAATTTAGCACACATATAGAGGGTAACTTGGATTAACACATAGGCCAGGTTTTATCCCGGAAATCCTACGGGAACGGGAACTATGCGGGTTTTCCTTTGAAAACGCGGGCGAAGCCGCGGGCGGAAATCTAGTTACTTATAATAGCACCCCTGCCTTTTTATCAAATTATGTTTATCACTTTCAAACAAATAAGAAACAATTTTATTATATATAACAATCTTTCAGGAATAAATTAATTCATTTCATAAACAATGATTTACTTCCTTCACGCACATTTCAATATCTGTAAAAATAATTTATTAAGTTTCGTTTTCAAGCGTCCATACTTACATTTTATAATTAAAAAACATCTACTTTATAAACACAATATAAACATCTAAATACTACAAACACTGAAGTCAAGAAATATAATTAAATTTTAAGTCTACATTCAAACAAGGAAGGAATGTCATTCATCTAGCAATACTTGGAGAATGTCTGGACCCTCATAGCTTTCATAAAAATATTCAATAATAAGACGTCCAGTTAATGGAAAATAAATATCGAAATACTTCAGCAGACGCTTAGAAAACAATTAAAAATTATTTGATTGCGGTTTCAGTTTGTCTTCAACTATAAAGTGAAAGAAACCTTTGAACCTAGGCTTTGAACACTTTTTACAGAGACATAAAGTAATTGACGTGTTCGCACTGTATCTAGTTTATTATTGTTTTGATTAGACAAATATTTTAAATATGCTTTAAATACTGATTTGAACATTTCGAAGAACTCCAAATAGATATAATCATACAAAAATAATATTATTATAGCATAAACTTATTTAACGTTATGATAACTTGTAAAAAGTGTTTAAGAAATATTTAATTGTATTTTTTTAAGTCATTGCGTTAATTAATAATATTAAATTTGTGATCTGTGACGCATCTACTACCTATATGTACTTCCTCTATGTTTTCCTTAATAATATTAATTTATAAAAATTGTTTTATATTTTTATACAATAAATTACATTTACATAGTTATTTCGACGTATATAATACAATATTGTTTTTTTTTGTATCTTTATGCACAAGGGCGAAGGCAATGCGAATGCTTATTTATTTATGTAAGTACATTTTTCAATTGTACTTTCTATATTTGTATTTTGCTAGCGTTGTAATCTATAATTTTTTTTAATTACTAATACAATTTATTAATTACTCTCATTTCATCGATGAGTAATAAAATATTTTTTTAATATTAATATTGTCGTGTCGTAGAAGTCGCGATAAAATTCATTTGTCGACTTGCAATTAATGGTTTTCCATTCTACAAAATGACTAGTCCGGGATACATCGCCCATTTTTGCAAGTGATTACTATCAAGCTAATTTTTCGTGAGTGGCTTTATTTTGATGAGATGCCCAATAATTTCATGTACGAAACTCTCGATTGTGGTAGCTACCAGAGGAAACAAGGATAAAATATTTTGATTTGATGGTTCTCAAATATTAATTGCTAACTGAATGTTTTTTTTTGTTCAATCTCAAGATAATTATCTAAATTATTCGAAAAAATATTTGTCCTACAAAATCTATGGTTTGATCAAAGAGTCCCCCTTTCCAATGTGTATCGATAACGAAGTCATCATAAATGATTACTAACCAGCTGATTTTTTTATTTTCACCTATTTAATACTTATATAATTCAACAGACATATTGTCCTACAAATTGCGTAATAAATATTTGAGAACCGTCAAATCAAAAAATTTTATCCTTGTTACCTCTGTAAGCTACCACAATCGAGAGTTTCGTACATGAAATTATTGGGCATCTCATCAAAATAAAGCTACTCACGAAAAATTAGCTTGATAGTAATCACTTGCAAAAATGGGCGATGTATCCCGGACTAGACGGAAAAGTTGTGACTTTAATTTAAAAGCTTGTGACTTTTTTTATTAATGATGATAAACGATAACACCAAAATTAAAAAAATAATATGTAGTTATATATTATAAAGGGTTTGTAATTTGCCAAAATTTAGGTACAAGACAGAAGTTAAATGAAAATTTAGAAAGCTTTTAAGAATGTACATAAAACAAATTTCATTGAAAAAAAAGTGTCGTTGCGAATACTCTTATTAATTGAATGTTTCTACACAGAGAATTTCATCTTAAGAGAACTAAATCTAATTCAGAACTCAGAAGCTATAACATGGTCAATAATTTAATTAAATCTAGTTCGAAAACCACTGCTTGGTTTCTGTGAATGTACCAACTACCAAGATGAAGTTTTGATGAAATGACGAATTTTGAACTAAATCAAGTAACCAACGATGTACACTGGAAGCAATGTGATCATATCTTCGTATAAAAAAATACGACAATGTGGATTTTGAGTATCTGTGACATGAATGTAAAATTTAACGCATTTGACGGCTGAAAGCTTCCTTCTCTCTTTTATAACAAGTTAAATGATTTACTCAAGTTTCACCAGTATCGATAATTATAGAATTTTTATTTTATACTAGCGGTACGCCCCGGCTTCGCCCGTGGTACATATGAAAAATAGATGTTGGCCGATTCTCAGACTTACCCGATATGCACAGACATGAGTTCATGAGAATCGGTCCACCCGTTTCGGAGGAGTATGCAGACTAACATTGTGACACGAGAATTTTATATATAAGATAATTAATAAATATTAATAAGAGAAAATCTCGCAAATTATTATCAGATTAAAGATTTAAACACCCACGCGACACGAATTTCTTGCGTCTTTATTTTGTTTTACCTATCTAGACTTAACTAATTTAAAAATGAAAGAAAACATTTTGCGCAGACATAACAAACTTTTTATAAAAACAATAGACTATGCAAAAAGATCGTATTATGTTTGATATTTCATTATAGCATGGTGCGGGGTGCCCTTACAATAACAATTATGGAGGCAAGAGGGATCGAAATTCAGTTAGCAGGCTATAACCTGCGACGTAATTGATGCACTGGCAGTTAAATGGATTGATGGGGGACATTACTCAATAATTGCAAAAAAATATTCACATACTATTACATATTACGTGGTAATTTAGTAACGTTTGGGAATGTATGTTTTGGCAGTTCATATTGATGCATTATAAGGTAATAGAACGAACTATGTATATTTGGATGATTCGGGATTCCAGAAAAATAATTCAGTATTAATAAATTTATTAAGTAGGACGACAAACAAATTTATTACTTAGATATGAATTTCTGTGATTTCCATATTATTGCATCGTTTAAGCTATTATTAATTAGATACAATTTATTAAGTACAACATACAGTTTTATAATATTTATTATTTAATCTTCGAATCAATTTTGCAGTATGCAACACCGAATTTTTTGCGCGCATTTCAAATGTCGACATAAATTCACGAATCAGTAAAAAATTGTTAAGTAATATTATTAACTGTTATTTAATAATTTTATATTGGTGCATTTTGTTATGATTATCATGCAATTGTTCAATATCTAGTTAGTCTTATTTTGTATCGTTTACATCACAAATAAAAATATTTTTATTTATTTATTTCAAGTAAATTACGGAAGGAGCATAAGTTTAGTAGTTAGTACCTATGTTACGCATATTTAATAACATGAAGTAGTTTATGTTTTTGTATAAAAAAAACTGTGCATTTATGATAAAGCATTACATTATAATTTTAAAAGTCGGTTTAAAATAATACAGTAAATATTCTTGAAAATCGATTATACCTACCTTCTTTTAAATAAAGATAATATTAAGAAATAAACAACAAAACTATAACTCATTCAACATCAGCCTCAACAGCTATCCTCTATATTATGTAGATAATAAATGTCGTATTGCCATCACAAACAATTGCAATCGACACTATTATTTTATCTGTGCAACAGTTGAGCGGCTGTCGTCATCTGTATCTATTAAGGGCCGAAGAGAAAAATTTATTTTATTCGATTGCGAGCGGATGCCCAACACTTCAATCTCACTGGCTTCCGGCGCATTTTATCAGTTTACGAACGGCTTTGGAAACTATTTGCTTCATCTTTCAAGGAAAAATAAGTCTATAAATCGAATAAAATGCATAACCTACAATATTTATGAATTGAGACGCTCAAAAATAAAATTCTTCGTTTATTTTTGCAAATGACATACGATAAACTATTTAAATGTTAGAGCCTAAACGTAATATTGTTGCAATGTGGAAAAATATTTCTTTAAAGTAGCTTTTATAAAGTTACCCAAAGTAAAAGCTTAATAATATATTCATCAAAGAAAAAATGCGACATAGTCTACCGTCTAATGGACGACATTGATGGACGGAAGTCTCCCTTTGACACTTAAATATAACTTAACAACTTTAAAAAAAGTCTTCCTTTCAAGTTCAAACTAGTTCAATCGCATAATGGCCTGGTTATTTTCTTTATTTTAAATATGGAGTACTATAATTCAGCATCCATAATAAATAATATGTATTTATGTACCGCCACGTGAATTATCTTTCATTTTATAATCAAACAAAATTAACAAACTATAGTCTTATTGTTAAAACTATCTCTTCAGATTTGGTAAAAAATAGTAATGATACCGTTTTAAAAACATATGTATAAAGGAAAGGTCACACACTGATAAAAATTTAATCGTTTTAAAAACCTAAATCTACAGTTTAGAAAACGAAATCTGTAGTTTTCATAAATCAATGTTGTATTATGGATATACATACAATAACTACCTATACCTTACGCATATACCTAATATTTTTAAAGTTTATAATATTTTGTTCGGTCATAAGTTGCAAATTATATTCCATACTGATATCCTGGCAGAGCATTTCCGGGTCAGCTAGTAGCATTTACAGATAAATGAACACTATAATAGATTCCGCTTAATCCAATAAAATAAATCAATACGTTCGCATCGAGATGGCGGTTTCACGGAGCGTAAAATCACATCTTTCAGTGCAGACTCCGCGACGTGTGTTATATCCACATTCTAATTATCCACTTACGCGCGGCACGCTTGTTAAATGGTAACGATTGTATCTCGTGTTGGTTTAGTGAAGAGTTATTTTTGTAAATAATAATTACGGTGTTTAGTTTATACAGGGTTACTTGTAAAACACCGGCAACCTCGCAGGACAAGATAGCTAACATCATAAGTAACAACATTTGTTCTACGACTTTTGATAATCTGTTAGATTTTATTTTCATACAAAAATAAATATTCATTTAATTTTCCGTCTGAATATTATAAACTCTACGCCTCCCAAAAATAACGTAAACAAAAAGCGAACGAGAGGGGGAAGGGGGCGTCGCGTCGTCCATCCGATAATGAATAGAACATAGACTTACAAATGTTAGGAGAGTACAATAAAAGTTTAAAAAATCATTTAAAAATAATTTATTGCGTTAAGCCAAAAGTCGTAGAACAAATGTTGTTACTTATGATGTTAGCTATCTTGTCCTGCGAGGTTGCTGGTGTTTTACAAGTAACCCTGTATAATCTTTGTCCCGACGCGACGTGGGGAATCATTAATGATAATACTTATTATTTTTAAAACAAAAACCTATAAAAGCTACCTCATAGCAAACACATTATCCGTAGGTAATAAATTTTCTCTCATTCTTAATGTCTATAGGTACTTTAGCATAAGCTTTGCATTTAAAAGGGGTATATTGTTAAAGCTAAGAATTTAGCTAAGTACTAAGTAGGTTTATGATTATACGAAAGATACTCTATAGATAAAGATAGAAGACAAACATTAAGAAGAGTATTAATATACTTCATTTATACTCTTCTTAATGTGTATATCTATGTCGAGACCATGCGACCCGGAAAACAATACCAAATTATGCAAATTAGAGCTCCTTAAAATTCAGTTGAATTGTTATAGGTATATCCGATAATTTGCAAGCAAACATGTCATTAAAAAAAAACAAATATTTATAATTATGACCTCATACTAATTCGCTTAGTAATTACGAAATTAGACACCATTTTTCATACGTAAAGATCTTAATAACAAAATATGTAATTAGCACATCGTAACACGTCATGGATATTTATTGTGGTATTTTAATCTAAAAGTAAAAATTCGATACAATGATAAAAATAGATAGGAAAACATGTGTTGTTGTTAGTTACATTACTTACATTGTACAATGTCATTTTTGATGTTCATTACTTCCAAAACCATTGAAGCACTAATGGCATTAAATTTGAGTCCCTCCGCTTTCCCTTTGAGTGGTCTACAAAATTTCCGGATTACTTCCGATGCGTGCTTCTTACAAGTTACAACTCTTTTTGGCTTTTTGCATCGGCGGAAAAAGCCCTCCCTGCTTACGGCTGTCATTAAAAATAACGTAATAGTGTAACTAAAGTAATATTTGTTTTAATTATCAAACTACATATAATACAATATGTATAATAAATAACCTGTATTCGTTCTTTTTAATATTTATGTTTATAATATAACAAAGTCTACTAAATTATACAATTTAGTTTTATTTGGTGTGGGTGTTTTAGAAGTTAGGAATTAGAATATTTTATACTGCAGAAGCTTAATGCCTACAGGCTACAGCCTACAGCCTTATAAGGAATGGAATGCATTCCAGACGGTTTGCGGTAGTGAGACTATAATGCATAGAACAATATATTATATTTCATTTTCAAGGTCAGTACAACTACGTTCAATAAGGTTTTGTCTAATTAATTTATGAAGTATTCAAACGAATTCTTTCATTTTTATTCAATTGCAAATGAATAATTTGATCTTTTCATAATTGAATTCGTTGCAACTTTCTATATCTAGTTTTTACCGCATTAATTGTTTTTATGTGGTACCTTCTAATAAGTACTTACTAAGCGGAGGGGACGCATGACTAACTCTTATACCTAACAGTGGTTGTTTAAGATACATTGCAGAGTTATTAAACGTCTTTAAGCATTCCCACAGAAGAATAACTTCAATGGAAAATTATCGAATAAGGTATTATGGTCTAGAAAGAGATGGGGCGAATTTTTGTAGCGTGCGAGAGTGAGACGAAATAACGGTTAGTGTAGGTTCAACGTTCGCCTCTTGCGCAGTTTGTTGAACTGTTCTCAGTACTTAGGAAAATTATCAGGGCTGCCTCTTATTGTGATTATGTAATTTTACGTAATAGTTTGTAAACTGTTTGCCTGCAAATTAGAATGATGGACAATGAAATTGTAGATATATTATGATGTGTCTTGTCCGATTACTGTTTATGTATCATAATATGATTGGAGAGAAAATGTCGGTACGTAAATTGATATAATAATGCATGTGAACCGGTAGTAAGATGTTATTGATAGCATTCGTGATTGAATCAGTTCGCTAATGGAGAAGCAAACCAGTGACGCATTACCTGAAAGCATCAAACGCGGTCCACAGACATCCGCTTCAATTAGTTTCGGATGCTTAGTTTATTAGGAAGTGAGACGGTGTGGTCGCGTTTATACAGCTCACTTATATAGTGGACCGTTTCTTGTCACATTGTATTTCGCTTTTGTTCAGTGGCAGTTTTAAACATTTAAATGAATAAAGAATTTTCTGAATTGAGTTGAATATTTGTGTTGTCTGTGGTGATTTTCTCTATTTTCTCACTTAGATGATTATTATGATGATGCTAAAATAAACAATAATAAATATTTAAATAAAATAATGATCTTTTTCTTGATTTTTAATTATTACTGTAATTTAATGTCAATTATAAAACAATAAAATAATTTATATAATTGCACTGACAATAATTAAAGTAATTAAAATCGAAGTATGTATATCGTAAAATTTTCTATTAAATTCCACTAAGTAATAAATATAATTAAAGTACAGACGAGCCAGCCCTAGAGTTGGAGTGAGCGAGAGGCAAGTAAGAGCAAGATGGTCTCGGTAGAAAGTCAGTTACGTAACTTGTTGCTTTATCGATCGGCTGCGCCTGCCCATGGACGCCCACGTGCGCTATTCGCTTGCTCTTTGCAAATCTTATACGTCATAATTGCAAGAACATTTTACTGGCTGGCTGATTACCGCCAAGAATGTATCTTCCATTTTATGATTTCCTAGTACTTATCAATGTGGAAACTTTGTTGCACTGTTCACTTGTCTAGATTAATTATTATTAATTTAACTAAGGGCCGATTTTTCAATGCTTGGATAAAACTTATCCGTCCAATAAAGTATTACACGATAATATTAAAATGTCACGTAAACTGTCAAATACGGGCAATTAGAATACGTTTTTAAAATGGTAGTTTTATAAATTATTCGACGAATAAGTTTTATCCAAGCATTGAAAAATCGGCCCTAAGTACTTTATTCTGAATGCTATAAAATACGGTTTAGGGCCGATTTTTCAATGCCCAGATAAACAGCTAGATAGACTTTATTCTTCAGTTAACAAAATATTCAATTTTTCAATAGACGAATAGGACTTATCTATCGAATAACTACGTTATTTGAGGAATAAATCTATTTGCCGCTCCAACGGCCAGATAGCGCGCTATTCGACTGTTAGGCGTTTGAGTTGACAACTGACGCGTCAAATTTGAGATATTTTCGTATGTCATAACATAGAGCGTAGAATTATTAACAATTAAACCTCTTTCTATATAATTATAATCAATTAAAATCATATTGAAATTGATGTTTTTGATAGTACTGATGACCATGCCATTGAAAATTTGCCGAACGCTGCCTTTAAGTATGTCGTTTCCATCGTAAAATATATAAATTGGAACACAAATTTAACCAAACTCTTTACTCGAATCAAAAGAACAATCAACAATCATAGAAGACAAGTGCACTCCTGACGTGAGTCATAATGACGGTTGTTGACAAATTGCAAGATTTGACTCTATCCCGCTCTAACCTGACTAATTTAATATGTTTGTTTCGCCACTCCGAGAGCAGTGCTGCCAATATGGAAATATTTGGTCAGATAGTTATTCATCAAATAAATCACGATTGAAAAATAGGCGAGCCGTAATGAGTTAGATAAATAATTGAATAAATCTATTCGAGGGGTACTTATTAGACTGTTTATCTCGCGATTGAAAAATCGGCCCTTAAACAAATGTAATTGGAATTTAGAGAAATAATAAAATCATTCAGTTTGACATTATCATTAGGCTTGTTGGCCATTATTAATTCCGACTTTCCGAGTTATACATATAATAAAACGTAACTATTAATTCTAAAACTATGTAGGTAGGTATTGTATTTTCACGAAAAACTAATTTTGATGATTGACTTTTATTTTCTTTCATAAATAATGACTATGTAAGATTATGAAAGGCGTCGAACCATGACCTTATCTATTACAATGCTCCTCTTCCTTTCCTTCCATGAGTCACATTCACCACACACCTCATGCGTGGAAGACACGCATCGTATACCATTTTATTATTTACATACTAAGATTCATCTTCAAACACATAAACACACATTTTACTTTGTAGTAGAGTACCTATCTCTATACTACTACTTTTAATATAATTTATTGAACTTGTTATGCCTACGCCCTACATATTTAAAGACATTATGCGGGTACACACAATTTAATAATTGTACAGTTAAAAAATTAACACTTTTCATACTCCCAGTGGAACTTGGAAGACATAGTTACCAACATAATTTCTATATATAGGTATGGCTAATTGACCGGCTCCATTATCTTAAACTTTTCTTAGCGGAGAGTTCCTAAGTTCAGAGCTTTAAAAGACTTATAAAGTTTTGTAAGAAACGGCTCAGAATACAAAGGTTTATTTTCAGTAATGAATATTTAACATACTTACTTCATATTTTTACACAGGATAGGAAAACAGACCTTGATCTCTGCTGTGTGAAAAAATCTGTTTATTTGTATTTTGTACCTAACTATGTTATTTTGATGCGCATAACAATTCGTCATATCTGTGCATGTACTTCATCAATGTCAAAGTTATTTTCCAATGTTCCCTTCAAATGCGAATTCAAAAATGGTATCCCAAAATTTGGCAGTGCCGTTGAAATAAATACGCAAAAATGATGCGTCGAAAGACAGAGGCTTATATTTTCCATTAGCAACAACTAATGGATATTTATTATTCAAAAAATTGTTAATAATACAAACGTATCTAATGGAAAATTGGAAATATAATACAACCTTTTATCCAGATTCTGGATGTTAAAAAATCACAATAAACCAAACGTGCTTACACCTATAAGTAATTATCAATTATTATATTATATCTGTAGTCTAAACAAACAGAAAATCAGATCTAAAAAGTAAACAAAATACAATCTGGAAAAACATGACATAAAATAAACCTTGAGATAATAAACACAAATAATAAAATACAAATACTTATCTATTTATTAATTGTGTTTTAACTGCGTAAATATTCACATCTCTTTTCTAAATAAATATTCCATACCGAAACAATTTTTGCAATATCGCTATACAGACAACGTCACAGATAGCGTCTATCTACTTTTATTTCCAAACTAGCTTTCCGCCTGCGGCTTCGCCCGCGTTTTAAAAAAAAAACCCGCATAGTTCCCGTTCCCGTGGGATTTCCGGGATAAAACCTAGCCTATGTCACTCAGAAATGATGTAGCTTTCCAACAGTGAAAGAATTTTTCAAATCTGCCAAGTAGTTTCGGAGCCTATTCGATTCATACAAAAAAAACAAACAAACAAAAAATCAAACCTTTCCTCTTTATAATATTTGTATAGATGAACTATTGTTTCAAATAAATACGTTAAAAAGGGTATTCTGTAATAGGATTATAAAGTTAGTACGACTTAGTATAAGATTAATAAATAATAACTGTTGAAATAACGTAATATTCCAAGCTATTACGATTTAAGTATCACTCAGATCACCTCTTTTTACTATTTTTATGGTCATTCAATATTAAGGCCATGCTCTACTTGAAAACTCGGCCTGTTAGACCTGAGTTCAAACGTTCCACGCTAAGTATGTCAATAAAAATATACTTAGTAGACGAGGGGAGTAAAAAAATATCTAACTAGATTAATTTTATAATGAAGACATCAAAACGACACACATGATAATTATTAGAAATACATTTTATAGCAGCACGGTTACAATTGTCTTTTATTCCTAAAACACATCAATCAATCATACTACGGTCTCGAAATTTGAAAACAAATCGCACTTCATTGCGTTTGGGAAGGGGAACATGGATCGGGTCAGTTAAGCCAATTCGGGACAGCTAAGTCCTTTGACGTCATGTTGTATTGATAGCTAACCCATTTGATTGAGCCATTCTAGTCGCAGCAATAATCCTCTATTTGATTCTTTAAACATAGTGCAGTTTTAATGTACATGCGAAAATAGACCTCATGTCTATTTAAATAGGACCTATATTAATAGATTTGAGTGCGGTTTGTCTGTCGAAAGTTTAATTGTCAGTTAAGATGGTTTAAACTACATTTGCCGGGAATAATTCCATTAGTTTCTCGTTGGAGGAAGTGCCAGGTTTTCAGCAAATTAGCTTGAACACTGATATAAATTTGGAGATTCTATTGAAGTATAAAGGAAACGACGTAATTTAATTACTTTTAAAAAATCTCACCTTAGAACTTATACATCAGACGAATTTTATAAAAGAACTTATGTAGGTACTTACACATCAGACTCAGCTTTCTAATAATAATAAATCTCTCTGTAAATAATAGTCTACGAAAAATTACTTTTTATAGCATTTTCATAGCATATTATAACGTTATAATAAATAGGATATTTAAAACTATAGTACTTAGGTATACTTACGTAATTCGTGATATAAATTGATTGTAATCATTGCAAATAACCATATCTGGACCCCTTGTATTAAGTTTGACGAGACATCTACAAAAATTAAAAATCGTGATATATATGTGACTCTGTGGAGTGTGGGTTGATGTGATTTATTTAATTTTACAAGGCTTAGGGTGAACCAAGGGAGCTTTTATTTTAGTTAGAATCGCCACTATCTATATAATATTAATTCCTAAATTTATTTGCTATTTTAATTTATATGTTCATGTTTGTGGAATTATTTTTTAAGACATATCTGAATATGTCTTAAAAAATAATTCCTTATCTGAATTAGTAAGTTGCCTAATGGAAACTGATATTGTATTCTGTTTTCATGTATTCAATGTTCTTATGCTTAAATTTAGGTACATACGCATTTAAAATTGAATGCCTTGTGTATTGCGAAATGGAATCTGGAAGTAAGTCTAGTATACCTCAATTAAAGGTTTTGGTGCAGATGACTATTTTATATAATATATATATTATAAATAAAGTAAATGTTTAAATAAATAAATAAATCGTTTATTTGCAAGTAAACATGGTATACATAGGTTTTAAAATACATTATTACAGCATGTTTAGCCGTCATTCAACAGCATGCAAATAAATACATTAGATATTGATTAGATATACATTTTACATGTCACATCTTTCTTAGTTTTATTTTATTAACATTAATTCATTTGTTATTAATTCACATTATTATAGTTAAATTTGCAAAAGAACATTCGATTTCTATTATTTTATTTTGTTTTCTATGTTTCTCAGAAATATCAATTTCATATCACTGAATAACACCTTAATTAATTTACTATATTTAGAAATAGACATCATCAAGGAGCTTTTTCTTTATAAAAGTATCATTAAGGGGGATTTGTCTGTCTATTATCGATTGTACATAATGTAGCTTGTTAGTGAAAATGAAGTGTTATATTGAAAATCACGCGTGGGAAGTAGCCAATCAGCGCTCTGAGTGGTTTGATGCAATATTCTATGAATATAAAAGCCATTCTTGTATATAAATATATTCTATATTGTGTCTCGCTTTGCAAATACATTTCGTTACCATTTCAATGTCATTTTTAATAACTATTAGTCTTTGTCAGCCACAGCTATTATACACCTTTTTATATCATTTTATTTGATTGCTATACCATATTATTAGAAATAAGTGCGTTAATCTTAATAAATATGGAACAAAAGGTATTTAGAAACCTCTTTAATATAATAGACAAATACCTATCAAAAATACCTCAGGGCTCAGACACTTATATGCACTGGACTTCATTCCACCCCTGCAGGTGAAGTCTAACACCCCTCAAAATATTTTATTAATTCCAAAATACCTTGTGGCTATGCAGGTACGCACTATACCTTTTAAATTAAATTAAAATACTATCAATATCCCCCTGGATGTAGCTAAATTATAACAACAATTATTATCTACAAAAATGTAACTACCTACTTATATCTAAGCTAGGCCTTTGGGATTTTTCCAAATAGGTATATCTCGATATTCACTTCATAAGTTAATTCGCCGTCTGGCTTCCTTTTTATAATGCTTCGTCCCTTCTATTATTCATTGTTATGAACGAATTCTATGAAGACCCGTATCTATGTGTGATATAGGACATATATATTTCTTATCCATTTTCACGGATCGATTTGATCATGGATAAGCGGTGTTTCTATGCCAAATATGAGAAGGGACTCATAATATTCAGTAAAGAATGAATCCACGATCTCTTGGTTCGATCGTCGGATTGAAAGATTCAATCAATTAAAAACAACGTAACAATTACGTAATGTGAAAAAAATCCGCTGTCGCATGTCTAGAACCCCAATATAGAAACTAACATGTTTTCTAATCGGATTGACATTCAATACGCATCCCTTTAATATAAAAATATACGCACTTTGGATTATTGTTACAAAAAATATAATTTCTAACAATTGTATTGTAATCGAGAGTGGATGAAACAATAATCTTTATCCTATGACAATAAACTTATCTAATAAAATATAATTTATATACTTTGCATTGTTACCTCTTCATTGATCTGCGTTTCATAGTTAAGATTTAAACAGAAACACACCATTCATTAGTTTCGATAAATCATCTAAGGTATAATAGTCACGCTATTAATTTCAAAATAATATTTGAAGTTTCGGACAAGTAGGTAAGCAAATTTAAAGGAAAACTTGAATTAATAAATAATAAATAAATAAATATTTCAATTCATTGTTTACCTCAATATTCGCATAAACGTTACGCTATATTTACAATGTTAATAGCAAAGCTTCTGTTACTATCCTATGACGTAAAACATTTTTATCTATAAAACCGATACTGTACGTGGGCGGTTTGGTGGTTAATTAATATACCAATTAAATTTAATAAACGGTTCCCAAAATAAATGATGATTGAACGAGATACATGAGATATAAATAACATTTTCCATACATAAGAAAAACCTATTTAAAAGGTTCGTTAACATGAATACGACATTCGTACAAACACAAGCTATGAATTTATTTTTTAGGAGATTATAGAGTGTGAGTTCTTTCTTCTCGAATGAAATATTTTCGAAGTCAATATATTTCTAAAAGCTAGCAGCTTATAGGTATGAATAGGTACTATAAATAGTCACTGTCTGTTATAAGATTTCGTAAATTCGTAAAAAGCATTCAATCAATCATTAATTTGCTACAGGATAAAAAACTCGTCATAACTAAAGTATAATGATTGAATCCGTGACCTTAAAAGTACTCAAAGAAAATCTCATTTCATAATATGATATAAAAAGATTTTTATTATGTTACTGAATAGATGGTTCGGTATAATATGAGTACATATTATAAAATTAGTTGCGAAAAGCTTAACGCACATTTTTACGTAGGTATAGCTGGATCCCTGCGTATAAATGAGTTTTCATTCATTGCTAAAGTAATCTATTTTTATTTTTAGATTTAGATTTTTAGACTAAATAAATGTTAAATAAATTATATTGTATGTAAATCTGCGGTTAAACATAGGAAAACATAGAATAAGCTAGACTTGCAAAATGCAAGAAAATACAGTCTACAAGATGACTGTTTCTTTTGTCTGTATCTTTCTGATTATTAAACCTCAAATCATTAATATAAAATATAATATTTAACTAGGTATAGGTAATAGGAATAAAAAATATGGCAAATACCTACATATCGCTACTGTATCCTCATAGTTGTGAAAGAATATTCAAAACTGTACAAAAATCACAAACAACGCGCGACACATAAAATTTCACCAAAACTCAGCTGAAAAGGGATATATCAAACGCAGCCGTTCTTCACTCTTCGAAGCGTGGATTGTTTAGCTAATTGGAGCGTGGCAGCAAGGGAGGCTGCACCTAAACAATATCACAAACATGTAACTCGATAATTTGATATCACAACGAAGCTTTAAACTATATCCGTATATATAAAAATGAATCTTATACACATTTCCCTTGGTCGCAACATCACGCGAGAACAGCAGGACCGATTTCGATAATTATTATTTCAATCTGTTGTCAGGAGAAGGATCTTATGAAGAAAAACCTGAAGAATTTTTTGCCAACAATTAATAAAACGTGAAAACATACCGGCCGGCGGCCATATAAACTATACGGGTTTGACAATTTGCGCGAAGACAAGACAAAGTCTGTTGGGTCAACTAGTTTTATATAAATATTTAGTCCTATATTTTGCTGTACCTGAGCATTTTTCCATAAATCCGCAAGTTATCGAGTTACAGGCTACGCTGCAGGCAGCTTGGTAACTCAATAGTGAGATGGCGGGTTTTACAGTCTTTTTAGTTTCCACCGGCAACTCCGAGGCTGAGGTAAAAATGTAAATCAGATTTAAACGTTTATTTAATACAAAAATATGGTTTTATGTGAGCGCCGCGACCGTAACTATATGCCTCGCTGGAAAATAACGAGTACATAATATGTTCGCTGTGCAT